>NC_056726.1:7229881-7364881 GCF_019279795.1 Protopterus annectens
TGAGTGAGGGTGGTGAGTGAGCGGTTGAGTGTGGGTGAGTGAGTTGGTGTGGGTGAGCGAGTTGGTGTGGGTGAGCGAGTGGTTGAGTGTGGGTGGGTGAGTTGAATGTGGGTGTGTGAGTTGAATGTTGGTGAATGAGTGTGGGTGGTGAGTGAGTGTGGGTGGGTGAGTGTGGTGAGTGTGTTGTGTGGTGAGTGAGTGTGGTGAGTGTATTGGGTGGTGAGTGATTGTGGCTGAGTGAGTGAAGTGTGGTGGGTGAGTGTGGTGAATGACTGTGGGTGGGTGAGTGAGTTGAATGTGGGTGAGTGAGTGTGGTTGGTGAGTGTGGTGGGTGAGTGAGTGTGGTGAGGGTGGTGAGTGAGTGTGGGTGACTGAATGTGGGTAAGTGAGGTGTGGTGGATGATGGTGAGTGTGTTGAGTGAGTGTGGGTGAACATAAGTGAGTGTGGTGAGTGAGGTGGGTGGTGAGTGAGTGTGAGTAAGTGTGAGTGAGTGTGGTGAGTGAATGAGTTGAGTGTGGCGAGTGAGTGTGGTGAAGTGAGTGGGTGAGTGTGGTGAGGTGAGTGAGTGTGGGTGAGTGAGTGAGTGAGTGTGGGTGAGTCTCATTTTTGGATGTAATTTCTAAATTTTGTAAACTTTGTTTTTGTATTGTCATATTGCTTTATATTGCCCTACCGATATGTGACAAAGTACAGGCAGAAGCACAGTAACAGCTGCAAAAACTAAGAGCATAAATTTGCAATAACCATGCGTTTACATTAATTGCATGTTTTTACATAAGAAGCAGATGTCTGTCACTATTAATCGACAACACTACATCAGATTACAAGTAGTATGCAATACCATCATTTTTTAAATTATGTCTTAAAAGAGCATGTTGGTGCTGTCATGCAAGTCTGTAAAATATTTCATGTTTATAGTGTGTCATTTGTTAGCTATTTAAACAAACGGGAAGGAAAAATAAGTGGGAGTTTGATGCTTTGCAAAACGATGATTATTCCCAGTGCTATGTAGCTTGGTTCTAAATTTGACAGGAGGAGTGCAACAAAAAAAAAAGTGTCCCACTGTACGGAGGGAAAGGCTGACAAGAAAACAGTACATTACTCTAGTCACCTGCTGTGAGCTGTCAATCACATGCAGATAATGGGTCAAATTACCCTTAGATCTTTGACAGCTAGGGAAGGTAGGTGTGAAGTGGGAGGGGAGATGCCTTGAAGAACTAGATTTCAGCCTTCACAAAAGAAAGCAAGTTAGCATTTCTAAGAAACTAAAGCAATGAAATGCACTTTTCAGTTCTGTTCTGTAGCATTTCCACTGCTTGTGTTTGAAGTAGTCATTGAAAAAGGATGACATTTTAACCAAAAGTAGGGGACTTTAAGACAGCAGTGAATGCCTGTTAAGTCAATGAAGTGACAGCAGCTTAAAGGAAAATGTGGCAGATCTGATGCAATTTTTGGAGACAAACAATGCATTCTGGGATACTTAGAGGCAGAGTAAACAGTCTGAATTATTTCAAAATGCCAGCCCCCATGTGGTCAGAGTCAGAAATTGCATATACAAATATCTAAAAAGCTCTAAATAGTCCCAGAGTGCTGTTAAAATGTAGGAAACACCAAACCATGATGAAATAAATATGTTTTTTGAGTCTGAGGGTGCGGTTGTCCTTTAAGAACTTGTTATATTACTATACAAGATTCTTGGATGACATTTTTGTCATAATAAAAGGGGACGAAGAGACATCCAAGAGTCTGGTGAAGTACTTAAACAACACCACAAAATTCTTGAACTTCACTTTATGCTTCAGTGAAGATAGAATTTCCTTCCTTGATATAGAACTTAGAAAAGACAACACACATAATAGGTATGTTAGTACTATTTTCAGAAAGGAAACCTACTCTAACAGTCTGCTACATTTTACCAGCTGTCACCCATTCCATCAAAAAAGATTGGTGGTAAAGGGACAGCTGGTAAGAGCAGCTAGGATGACAATTTTGGACGAAGATTTCTTGACTGAATGTCAGAAACTAAACATGATGTTCCAGTACAGGGGTTACCCATTGGAGTTGGCATGTGATTTGATTAATGAAATTACTATTAAGAGAAGGAGAGGAACATATAAACCAATTCTAGATATGGATAAGAAGGAACCTGAGAATGATCTAATAACTGTGCCTGTCAGCAGCACACAAAAAAGCCTTAATTATATTACTTATAATTTCATTACACGATACAGTATTAATGCAGAAGACCTTAGACAAGTTATTTACAAGAATTGGGAAATATTAGAGAATGACTCATATGTAAGGAAAAGAATTACAGAACTTCCTAAACTGATTTTCAAAAAAGGTAGGAGCATGAAAACTCTTTTAGAACACCAGGTCAATTCAATATCAAGAAGTCCAGGCATGACAAAGTGTTTAATGTGCAATTTTTGCAGATATATAGATACTGGGAAGACTTTTAGAATTCAAGACAGAAAATATGACACTAGAAACAAGTTCAGTTGTCAATCTAAGATGATAGTCTATTTAGCTTCATGCTAGCATTGTCAAGCTTTCTATATAGGTAAAACTATACGTACACTTAGAGAAAGAATGAATGAACACCTATACAGCATAAAGAATGGTAAACTTGACAATGCTTTGGCAAGACATGTTATAGAACATGTTGGACACAATTTTAAATTTCGAGTAATAGATCAAATAATAAATGACGAAAGGGGCGGACCAGTTAGTTTACTACTGGATAGATTAGAACTCATGTGGCAACTCACTACTCATGCATGTACCTATCCCGGTATTAACGAAATGTCCTCGATACTTTGTATTCTCAGATTGAAGAATTTGGACAGAAGTAACTGATCTTATTATTAGTACTGGATACACTGCTGTAAAAGAGTTGCATTGAGACTAGTACTATGGTTTACATAGTTATGTGATGTTATCACATTATAGACACTCACAATAACCTAACGTGGGGTCATATATGGTTAGGTTAGACTACCTCTAACTAAGAGGAACTTTCCTTATATTTTGTATATGTTTTCATAGGATTAACCCTAGTTCCAAAATCTAACTATTAAATATTAAATATTTAATATTGTATTTTGTTACAGCAAGGGAGTTTACAGACAACAACTTTAGTTTATGTGTTACTCTTTGTAACTCTTGGACCTGCAGGGGTGGTGGTTATGAAAAGATAGGCTGTAGTTTCTAAAAACACAAGGCTGCGATGAGGTTTCATAGAGATGCATACAAATATGAAACGGAAACACTTGCAGTTTACATATACATATATTTTTGTTAAATTCGTTAAAAATAAAGGATCTTAAAAATTAGATAGTACTATTAGTACAACCTGTAGTTGATGAGCAACAGGTCACAAGAATAATCTCTATGGAATCAGTATGTTCACCACAACAATTGTGTTTTAACATAGAATCGTTATTAGCATATTATGTGTTTTATTAAATTAATTTCAGTTTATTGATTTTATTACGGTCGTTTCCAGTATAAAGGCGTTCGTATAGGTACAAGTGTAAATAGTACATGCTTTTACAAAACAAGCCCAACAGTGAACATTGCGTTGACATAGCTTGAATCTTTATGTTGGAGATAGACCGTGCATATATAAAAGGGCAAGTATATTTATATTATTAAGAATGGTACTACACAAGCGCGCTTGTATTAGTATATACATAAGGAGTGCAGTGCGCACTTGTAGTATGGTGGTTCTACAATGTATTAAACCATAAGGCTAGATTCTCAGATTTGTTGACAAAAAACTTTTTTCTGTTGGATGATAAGAAGAACAGAAAACGTTTGTTTTAAGTGATATTGTTTTATGTGATTTTAGTTGATAATACGTAACACAAAACTTTGACATTTAACAAGTATAATGTACATTAAGTGGATTTGTACCTTTAAAAAACAGTGATGTCACGATCACTATAAAAAGGTGAAAAGGGGCGGAGTACAGGTAATTTGAAAAAGTTTCTGAACTGTTGGAAACAAAAAGTGTTTTATTTTGTGTTGTTTTAATTAACCAAATTTTATCGAAGTTGGTATCGCTTAAACAAACAATTTTTCATTTTGGAGCAACACGGTGTGGTCAAGACTTGGTTTACTGGACTTTTTACCACCTGGACTTAAGTATAAAGAAAGAACATTGGGTCAGGTAAACGTGCTTTACTTGGTCCGTTTATCTGCAGCCTTTTCCAGTGTTTGGTTTATTATCTTTTACAAGTTTCTCTTCAAAGGAACCTTGATGATTGGATGGGAGCCAGGAAATTCACCCCAGGGATCACGTCAGTTGCCCTGCGAGACAGGGGTCCAGGGAAGTAAATACTGTGGGAAGAAATAGCCAGGGAATTGTTATGGCTAGGCTTGTATAGGCCCTACGGCAGATAGCCTAGTACCAACCTATGAACCTACACATGCATGAGCGTGCACACATATACACACACAAACACACACTGACTCACACAGCTTGCGCACATGTACATGTATTCACACACACACACACACACACACACACACACACACACACACACACACACACACACACACACACATTGACTCACAGCTTGTGCACAAGCACACGTGCAGACAAACACATATTTTGTTGTGTGCATAAGTGACGGCACACATACTCTCACACAGCATGCCTGCATATACACACAAATGTGTGCAAATTTGCACACATACTCCTCTCACACAGCATGCATACCTCCTACAAACAATTTAGAGGATTACCAAGTCACCTATGGCACATGTTTCAGATATCAGAGGAAACCAAGGCACCCACTAAGCACCAAATAGATATAGAGATGGTGTACACATTCAGCAATGAGGGCCAAGAAATGAACTGGAGAAGCAAACATTGTAAGGCAGCAGTGCAAGTGTTGCACCACAGAGCTGTTGTAAAGAGATTACACATGAGTATAACTTACAGGAGATGCAAAGTACAACTGAGAAACAAGAAAAGAAAGTACAGGTGTGTAGATAAACCTACCATAACAGCAGATGTTTGAATGATCACTGCTGAACTAGCCTTAGCTATATGGGTTTATCCTGCCAAGGATGTAACAGTTGGCCAGTTTCCAAAGCTTCAAGGTACCTTCCATGCATCCAACTATCAAGCAGCTTGAGCTGAGCTGACTAAAAGACAAGTTTGGGTGCCAAGACCTTCAGAGCTTTCATGCCAGCAGAGTAAGGGAGGCTGATCCTTGAAAAACAATGTCAGGAAGACCAAAAAATAAATAACTGGAGCCTGGCATAAACAACATACCAAAAAACAAAAAAAAAAACAAGGGAGTGTCTACTGCAGCAATGATCATTCAAACATCAGCTGCTATGTTAAGTTTACTAATACAACTGCACTATGCTCATCATATTGATCAATGCTGCAGTAGCTTTAGCTAGATGGGCAGGTTATCTTAGCTTGCTACATTTGGGATGTGGAAAAAGAAGGGTCCAGAAGTCTTTGGAGAATGATTCATACAAAGGCTGATTTAGAACTAGAGAAGGAATCAAGCTTATTGTGTTTTGTAAAAGTATGTACAGAGAATCAAGTCGTACCTTTAAGAATACTTATAGAATCTAGCTCTTTCCAAAAAGCAACAGATGAAGGTAAAGCCCTGGTAAAGTGGGTCTTTCACCTGCCTGGAATAGTTTTCTTCAGGTCAGTATAACAAAAAGTAATAGCCTTAGACAACCATTTGGCAGTAGTCTGCTTTGACACAGGCTGCCCCTTCTTTTTTTTCCCAAACATCTGTATTAAATTTACACATATTACAAAGGCAATTTTACATTTATATAAATGAAAAACATACAAAATATCACTTTAGTTATAAACATTTTCCATCACAGACACTATTGAAACAACTGTGGTTGTCAACATTATACATCACTTATAAACCATCCAAGGGAATGATGCTGACATGGGGAGGAAGATCACAAAATAAGGAGAGATTGGGATTTTGGATGCAGACTCTTAAGGAGAGCAACCAAAATCATAGAGTATTATATTCATAAAATAGCAGGAAGTATTCTAAGAACCAAAATCATAGAATATTATATTCATAAAATAGCAGGAAGTATTCTAAGAACCAAACCAGCGTGAGAATAGAGAAAAGAGAAGGGTTGACTGTGGTCAGGGATGCAGATAATAGGCAAGAGGGAGGCTGGAATTTATTGGAGAAAACTGGCAAAGGTTGCCCCTTCTTTTTACCTTCACAAGAAATGAACAATTGATCTGAAGATCAGAAAGAGTTAGTTCTGTCAAGACAGTACCCAAGCTGTCTGTGGGCATCCAAGGTATGGAGTATCCTTTCTCTCTTTCATTTTTTGAGTTCAGCAAAGAAAATGGGAAGATGGGCAGTTTAGCTTAAAGTGTACTCAGATTCCACTTTAGTTTTAAAAGAATGAAATTGATTGGTGTTGGGGTGTATCAAACACCCCTGTTCTTGTGTTAGTAGGTTCAGTTTTTTAGGAAGCTTGTAGTAAATGCCCCTGGCCATTTCCAAATGAAGGGAGACCCATGGTTGCCTAGGCCAGAAGGAATTCACCACAATGATCTTGGGAGATTTCTTCTGAATCTTCCTGAATATTAGATTAAAGGATGGATAAGCATACAGGAACATTCCAGTCCAAGTAAAATAAAAGGCATCTCTCTTTCAGGCCTCCTTGCATAGTTATGGAGCAGAACCTTGTCAGCTGATTGTTCAGAGAAGAAGCAAAGATGTCTACTTAAGAAACTCCACATAAATCTTGGATGACCTAGTTTCCATCTGCGAGGGTCTGCCCTTGTTCCTGCTCTGCTTGTCTGCCACACAGTTTTGCTATGATAGAATTTAGGATGCCTGTAAAGTGAGACTGTGCTCTGAAGCTATATCCCAAGATAACATGGATAGTCTGCTGAGGGGGTATGATCTGGTTTCCCCCTTGCTTGTTTATGTACCACATGACTGTGGTATTATATGTAACAACATGAAGAGGTCCTGCAGACCAAAGATGATTCAGAGAGTTGAGTGACTTGATCACACCAAGCATGTCTTTTATATTTATGTATTTGCATATGTCCTTGGTGTCCCACACATCTTGCATTTTTATCACTCCTGAAACTGCTCTTCAAGCAAAGTCTGATGTGTTTGTGGTGGCTGATTGCTTTGAATAGAGACAGAGAAGGGGAGTCCTGGATTTAGGAATATCAGTTGTCTCCACCAAGTGATTTCTCCTCTGACAAACCCTAGAACTGGAATATGAAAAGGCATGAGGTGTTGGTGCTGGGACCAAAGAGACTTCAGAAACAACTGTATCTTTCTCATGTGGAGTCTTGCCAGGGGTATCATGAAAATCATAAAATCCATGAGACACATAATCCTGAGGTATTCCCTCACAGTGACCAAAGTCTGAATGGAAAACCCTAGAAATAAATCTAGATATAGATCTATTTTTTCCTGTGGAAGAAACGCTTTTTGAACTGTGGTGTCTATTTGACATCCCAGAAACACAATCCCACGAGAAGGAGTCAAAGAAGACATTTGATTGTTCTCCCCAAATACCAGTTTGTGAAAGAGCTATCTCTCCCCCAAGAAAGAGATTCCTGACACTTTGAAAAAGATTCAGCAAAGATAAAGAAGTCACCTAAATAATGGAAAATGTGGATACCATGTTACCTCCACTGAGCTATAACTGGAGCCAGACACTACATGAACACTCGGTGCAGAGAATTGATCTTCTTTCGGCTTTTCCTGGTTAGGGGTTGCAACAGTGGATCACCTGTCTGCTCATGATTGGCAGTGGAGTTTTACAGTGTCGAGTTGCCAGCCCGGCACCCAACCTACCACAGAAGGCACACACACACACAAGCACTCACACCTAGGGCCAATTTAGAGTGTCCAATCCACCTACTGCATGTCTTTGGGATGTGGGAGGAAACCGGAGCACCCAGAGAAAATCCATGTGACCACAGGAAGGACATGCAGACTCCACACAGAAGGCACCCCAGCTGAGGATCGAACCGGAGAACCTCTTGCTGTGAGGTGACAATGCTAACCACTGCACCACCATGGCCGCCCGGTGCAGAGAATTGATAATATGTTCAAAACACAAGAAACCTTATGAAATGCCTGAAGTCTGGATGAATCAGGATGTGATAAGCATCTTATAAATCTAGTGCTACCAGAAAAATTGAATGAGGAAGAAGACAATGTGACATCATTTTAAATTTGGGCACTGTCACATAGAGGTTTAGGAAAGAAAGATGGAACAGGTCTCCAAGCATTTTCTTTTTTTTTGGCACAAAACATCCTTGAATAAACCCCTTTCCCACCTGGGAAGGGAGGGTGACTGGTTCTATCACTTTCTGGATAGAATGTGATGAAGGACAGGTGAAAACAAGAGTCTGGTTTGGAAGATGAGTAATTACACCAAGGAAAGGAGGAATTTCCTCCCTCTTTCACCTGTAACCTTGGGGAATAATTTTCAGAACCCATTTGTCTGAAACTGCATGTTGACAAAGGGAAAAGTGGAGATTCAAACTTTCTGGAAAAAAAAGAGGCTGTCAGGGTCTGGGGGGGGCAACATCTTTTAAATAGTTATTCTGACTTATTGGACTGTCTTTGGTTCTTGGAACCCCCACCCTTGTCATTTCTTCTTAAATGTCTGTTTACCTGCATTTTGTTGAGACTGTTTATTTTGTTTCTTACCAAATTTGGATGGGGAGTTAGAGAATCCCTTGAAAATTTTGGAAAAGAAGGGCTGAAAATCTTAGAGATTCCCTGAATCAGCTTACCTCTTTTGTTACACTTTTTGATCACCTCTGTAGCAAAGGAGCCAAAAACTAAATCTCTATCTAAAGGAGAATTTTAAATCTCATATTTAACAGTATATGTGAGGTTCTGAGAATGCAGCCATGCAAACCTCCTCAAAACAGTACCAGTGGCCATACCCCTGGAAGAAGTATCACCAGAGTCATACAAACACTGTATACAATGAGTAGTGACTTGAACAGTGGAAGAAATTAAATTATTTAACGCAGAAGAAACGGCAGACAAAATATTCCTCATACTTCCACAATTGGTCAGGACAAACCTTAACATATGAGTCTGACAATTCAAAATTCTGAAAATCAGAGTTGCAGAAGCATACACTTTTCACACCGATCAATAATTTTCCCATACTTATCACAAATAGTAGGACTGGAATTAACTAAGTATTTAGCAGCAGAAAGATTAACTAAAGCTATAGCTGTTGGTTCAGAAGAATGTATAAAAAACTTAAAAGACTGAGGAACTTTATACAACCTAGCCTCCTTTTAGGGTCAGCTGGCTGTCAAACTTGCAAGAGCAACACACATAAATCTGACAGAACTGGAGAAATGGGTACAGGTTCTGGAAATTCCTTCTGTAACAGCTCATAGTATTTTCTTAGGGACCAAGAAACCTCAGTTTTCTCCCAGTGAAAACACTGGCACATTCTAGAAGTGTTCTGAAAGAAAGAGAACCCTCCACAGGGAGAGTAAGAAATTGAGCTCTTCTCTAGTCTGAATAAAAAGTCCCTATATCCTTCAGTCCAGATTCAGAATCTTTAATCTGTTCAGGAAAGGAGGTATCACTCTTTCATTTTTTTACCAGAAACTGCTTTACAAGAAGGATCAATAGCTTGAATTAAACCCTGAGTCAGACCCTGTAAACTACTCCTGTCTAAAGAAAATTGAGGAGGAGTGGATAAATGCCTAGTTTTCTGTTTCTTTTTGACAGCAAAAATGGGGCCAACAATTTTATTAATGGCAGCTGCAGCAGCTTCCCCAGGACTGGGCAGAACATTCTGACAAAATAAGGAAGTCTTCACTGAGCCCTCTCCCAGGACCTTCAAGAGTGTCTCACTTGCCCACTGAGGGGACCCCAACAGACACAGAAGGCATGGCTAACCCCTGGTCCATAATAGCCATAGGTGCTACATCAGAGGGATCTTGGGTAAAAGATGAGTGGTCTGGGGTACAACAAATGTCCACAGCTGAGTCACCCATCTGTGGCTGAGGTAAATTGCTACCTGCTGTGATGGCAAAGGTCATTTGCTTAACTTTTGTTTTGTGGCTGGAAGAAGAACCAAAAGTGGACTGACAGATTGTTCCTTGGTCAAGCTGAAAATAGTGCCTCATTCCTGCGGAAAGTAAGCAGTAAATGCTGGTAAAAACATAAAGCCTTTAAAAGTCAATTTTTTCACACAGTAAAAAGCACTTTAAAACACTTCAGCAGCCTAACAAAGTGAAATAAATACAATTTTTCCACAAAAAAATATTTTTCAGTCACCTTAAACAACTTTTAAACTGACAGGAAAAAAGAGTGGTCCCATTTAAAAGTACAGTCCATTAAAACACAAACTCTTAGCTTTACAATAACTTTCCTGAAGAGGAAAACATCTATAATAAACAAAATTATTAAATGGAAGTTTTTTCCCTAAAGGTAACTTATTTGCCCAGCAAAGGAACAGTACAAGCCAAACTTTGATCCTCGAAAGCCTCAGAGTACTCTTCAGTGTCAGTAAAGCTCTGAAGGGCTTGGTGTCCAAACTTGTCTTTTAGTCAGCTCAGCTTGAGCTGCCTGGCAGTTTGCATGGATGGAAGGTGTCTTGAAGCTTGGGAAGCTGGCCAGCTGTTATATCCTTTGCAGGATATAGCTCACATAGCTAAGGCTACTACAGCAGTGATTAATATGATGAAAATTTGGTATGTGGAAGGTAGGTGTACAGAAAGTAATGCTATTTTGCCACCTTGGAAGGGAGGTGTTACAGCTGATCCATAGGGTGGACCATGATAATGAATTCTGCATATGCATTGGCTAGTATTGAGGCTGATACCTGGAGATGCAGAAGCATGCATGCATCCTATCAGCACAAGTACTCTGTGAAAGTCCCAGTCACAAAAAGGGAATGTTAAATATATCCCAATCCTCACCATAAATGACTGCACCAATCTTGGTGCTGAACTCCTGCCCACAAGGGAAAACATAGGTCTATGTGCTTATGCCTTAGGGGAAAAATGATCCACATAGAGCAGCTGAGGGGAGGCTTGGTGGTCATTGTGAGGGTCTGAGGGAGGTGAAAAAAATTAAAGGCATGCCTCTGATGCCATTAAATTTATGTCATATTATCAAGAATCACAAAATATTAGCCAACACAAAACATACCCTCCTTTACTCTCTCTCCCATTCCCATCTCCACCATTAAATAACTACTCCAAAAAATTAAACCTACTACCCTCGCAGCTGACAATATACCTGTGCACTTCCTAAAACTAGCCACTGACTCTTATCCTACCCCATTTCTATCCTTAGCAACCATTCTATCCAGGAATCCTATGTCTCCCAGCTCTGGAAAGTTTCTCATATTATTCCCCTTCACAAAGGAGGTAGCTCCTATGACTTCTCCAACTACCGCCCCATCGCTATTCTATCCCCTCTTTCTAAAGTTCTTGAGAAATGTATTCACACACAAATCATGCAATTCCTTACTACACATAACCTTCTTTCCCCCACACAACATGGTTTCCGTCCTCACCATAGTACAACCACTGTCCTCCTCTCTTTTACTCACCAAGTCAACCAATACAGAAACGAAAACAACTTTGTTTTCACCATATTCCTAGACCTATCAAAAGTATTTGATATGGTCTAACACCAAATACTCTTACATTCATTAGCCGCCCTATCCTTTGCTCCTGCCACTATTGACTGGTTCACAAACTACCTCTCCAACAGACAACAGTCAGTTCTATGCAAGGGGTTTTATCTTCCCAACTTCAAACATCCATAGGTGTACCACAGGGGTCTATCCTGGGTCCACTTCTTTTCTCTATCTTCACAAACAACCTTACTTCTGTTACCCAGCAGGCCTCACTCATACAGTATGCAGATGACTCAACACTTATCTGCGCATCCCTATGCCCTACCACCTTACAAAAGCTCACACAAGAATCCTTTACTGCCATAGAAAAATGGATAACAAATATTCAGCTTATTCTCAACCCAAAGAAGACCAAGCTACTTCTTTTCTCTCCTAATAAATCCAACCCCACCCCCTCTCTTTTACTTTCAACTCTATCAATGGCACTGTAATTTCTCCAACTAGTCATACTAAACTCCTCGGGATAGAAATAGATAACAACCTTTACTTTAATGTCCACATAGCCCAAAGAATAAAAAAAGTACACAAAAAATGGGAACTCTCTATAGACATAAAAAATGCCTTACAGACAAGGCAAGAATCACCCTCACCCAAATCCACCTTCTATCCACTCTATTGTATGCTGCACCTATCTTAACTCAAACCAGAAAAGCTGATCTTGCCAAACTTGAGGTATGCTATAATAACATTGCCAGGCTTGCTAGCAACTCTCCCTACAGAACCCATCATTGTCTGGCCCTTAGAAATTTACATTGGCTAGAGGTCCCACAACTACTTAGCTATCAACAACTTCTCACAGCCTTCAGCATCCTCTCATACCCTGAAAGAACTCCAGCCTTAAATCACCTATTATATCACTATTCTACCTCTCGCACTCTTAGGTCTTCTAACAAGTCTCTCCTTACTATTACTAGAGAAAACAACACAGCAGGAAGGGCACTATTATCCCACACCACAGCAAAGGCATGGAACAGCCTCCCTGCCTCTATTACTTCTGCATCTTCTACCCAAACCTTCAAACACTTACTCAAACTCCACCTTACTAAAAACTGGCTATGTCCACGTATAACATAATCTACCACTACATTTCCCCCACTATCCTTTACCAGACTCTTCGCTTTTTCATCATCTTGACTATCTGATGCCTGTTAACTTGACAATCAATTAACACTATAGTATTTGTAATTATACATTTCAAGTCTATTGTATATTTAATGTATTCACTGACATATGAGAAATGTTGGCTTGTTTATTGTCCTTCAGATTTTAATCGTTGTTGCTAAACTGTGGAGATTTTTCTCCCCAGGCCGTCGAGGAGATAACAATATTAGAGAATTTGTAAATTTGCTTATCTGGGCTACTGTACTCAATGTTCTCCCGGATATAATGTATGAATGTGTTTGCTTGTCTTTAGCCTCATGATGTTAAGTATTGTTACTAAACTGTGGAGCTTTTCTCCCCCCGGGCCTCCGCAGTAAATGGACCTCAGTCCAGTCGGACTATCCCGGCTAACAAATGTAAAATAAATAAAATAAAATTTACCGCTGCTACTAGATCTGTAGACTGCCTCATGGTTAGCTGCCTTTGGATGCCTCCATCTAAAGATTTCATAGAGAAACTGACAAAGCCCGCTCTTGAAAAGTAACAACCCCTATGTTTCCATTTGTTTATTATGCAACTCTGAATAAGTCACACAATTCTTCTGAGTCACATCTGAAACAAGGCACATATCTAATGGGTTATCTTGGTGAGTTAACAGAAATGAGCTGAAACTACAGAGCTCTTAAAACTTTTTAGAATGTGCAGTGCTTGACAAAAGAAAAATGTTAAAATGTTATTAAAGTATTTGCTTCAAACTGTAGGCAATCCCATATGTATTTTGAGGGTAATGATATAAAATGATCTGCTGAATTACATTGTAAAAGATCTTTTTTTTTTTTTGCCTGTCAACTGTTGTTTCTGAGTATTGAGCCACACAGCCTTATTTTTCAATGCAGCTTTTTATTTCTTTTGTCTTTCAGCTGTTATTTCCGGGTAATAAACCCCAGATGCTTATTTTTCAATGCAGGTAATGTGTCTGTGTAAGCACACATAAACAGCAAGGAAAGAAACAGCTAAACGGAGCTGCAAGATTAAAAACAAAATCACCCTCACAGGTGAAATTCCGAGATGCTGGAAAACATTTGATGATGGATGTCAATCTTCCTGAAAAGTAATTTATGCAGTGTTAGTATCTAGGTCATGTGGTGGTCTCAGATACTGTGAACTGCAGACCCTACAAATAATGTTTGTACATGTGCAGCCATTCTGAATAATTCTACTGAGGCAATAGAGCGGCAGTACAGATCTGTCAGTAAAGTATTAATGTGCTGAATATTTCATTCCAGCCAAAGGAATCTGAATCTGTTTAATGTTAAAGAGATACCCACTACCAAATACATGTTGTAGCATTTCAGATTCAAGCTTTCCACACACTTTATTTTTAGCTAGGTATGTGAACTTCTATTTCATGGGCCCTTTTTGTCTATGATTTACACCACAAAGGCAATGGTTAATACAGTGCATTTACAACAGTAAATCAATCACCATGGTTTTGGGAGGTGATATTATATTGGGAAAATGTGTCTGCTAAGGGAAAAACTCACCTATGCTGAATTATGTTATAGACTCCGCTAAAAATTCACCTTTTCTAGTAAAAGCTGATATAAGCACATTGTTGTATTACCATTTAGTTCTGCAATAAAAAAGCCTACTGGAAGAGACACTTGTTCCTTATTACTTGTCAGTATGTGGCTGTATTTACATTGTCATCTGATATCCATTCACGTGATCAAAGCAAAATCAGATAGTGTTTACCAACATATGATCACCCCATACTAATGAGCCCTCTCAATTCTCCATACTACTTTTGCCTTAACCCCAAAGGGATCAGTCTTAGTATTAGGTTTTCTCAGATTATTTAAACAACACATGAGGCACTCTTTGCAAATTCCACTTACAGCAAAATTATACCCTAAACAAAACATCCATTTTCCCCAAGAGCATATTTTTCTCACTACAGAATAATTCCCATACTTCCAAATACAACAACAAAAAAAACATGGCTTAATAGTGTCTTCCCCTCCTAGTCAGTCATGACTTGAAAGTGAACTCACATATCCAGCCAATAATCTGTAAATACAAACTTTTACGCAAGCAAAAAAACATCCAGTAGAAAAAATATATGTTAGGTTGATTTATAAGGACTTAGGAAAGGTGCTAAGTAGGAGATTCTGAAGCTAAAAGTGGACAGTGAAGAGAGGATGTTATGCACATGGGTACTGGCCTTATCATAGGTCCGTTAGGCTAACTGCTCTGAGGGGCCATTTTTTGAGCCTAGCTAATAACTTAAGGTCAGAATCAAGTCCTGTACTCTGTGGCTATGACACAAAGACCTTAACCATTATGCCATCCCCTCCCCCCGCCATTTGTGACTAGCAAGCATATCTTGCAATTTCACCAAGGGTATCAGTCAGATTATTTAACTATCTAATAAAGTAACTAGCTAATGTAGAAGGTGAGATGAAGAAGAAACACATTAGTTGCATATCTGCTGGTGTTGAAGTGATGTTAGCACAGCATGAAGGAAGCTGTATGCAGAGGTATATAGCAGAAGTTACACTGGAATTAAAAAGCAGGGATATCCATGGCTAAGGAAGGGTGTCACATAATCAGAGGGAAGAGTAGAGATGTTATGATTATGAGAGATTAGGTTAACAGGGACATTGACAGACACTGGGAAGAGGATATAACTGGAAGGCAGTAAAACTGTAAGACAGGCATTTGTCGAAAAGTAAGGAGAAAGCTCTAGGTAGGGAATGGATGGAGAAGGAGTCTGTAGGGGGGGGGCTGGTAGTGAATGTTAAAGGGTAAAATACTGAGGGCAGGGGATGGAAATGGGGGAAATAGTAAGAGGACGTTTAGGGTCAGGGGTTAGTCAAAACAAATAACGTACAAGAAGATTTTTTTAATATGTAAATAATATAATAGGGGATAGGGAAATCTAATTACACTAATATTAGAAGCAGAGTGATACCTGGGGTTAGATAATGTAATATTCATGGCTCAATAATATAAGTGATGGTGGTGGTATCTGACATATATATGTATGTTATGTCATAAAAATAAAGTTTCAGTATAAAAATGTGAACAACTAGAAGTTGTTCTATGTTTAGCTTGCAAATTATAACTTTAACATCCTTGGCAGAATGGGTTTGCCCTTAAGGAAGATCAGTTCAAAGACTGATATCCACATGTATATATGAGTCAGGGTCTACATCAAAAGAACGAAAGACCACATCACCGAAGATGAAATGAGTGAGACAACATCACCGAAACTTCACTTTCATAAATGACCGAATTGCCAAAAGATTTCACTATGTATCCAATTGGCCACCATCTAAAAATGAAACACACTGCACTAATTCAAACCCACCGAGGTGGGGGCTATGCCACCCATGCCACCCCACCAACTCCAGGATCACACTACAGTGGGGAAAAGGACAATTTCTCGTTGTTGGCTACCTGGTTACTTACCCTGTGAAGTCCTTCAGCATTCTGGATGTTTGCGAAGGGAAATTTCTACGATGTCATCTCCTTCATTTCATCTTCAGTAATGTGGGGATTCGGCCTTTTCAGGTAGTCAATATAAATAATTTGTCTGACTCATGAGGTGATCAGAAATCCTGAAAATGCAGGGCTACAGCTAATACAAAGACAAGCACAAATACAGTGAAGCAGAAGCCCCTTAGAGATGAGTATATGAGGAGGAGCGGTACGACATTCACAGCACGCAGTGCTTAACTAAAGGCTGTGCAAGCACAGGAGGTTTTAGAACGTTGTATGTTTACTTAGATAAATGAGAATTTAACTCTGCAATACAACCCTTTCTAGGCAGCTTAAAGTTTAACTTACTTGCTATGCCATTTTATTTGCTGTTTAGTTTGTTCAAGTAAAAACTCTTAAGCTTATCTTGTTTTCTGCTATCTTGCCCTTGCTGTTAAATTCTACAAATTGTTTTATTTGAGAGTGTCATTTTCAGGATGCCTAAAAGATATCAATGTTCACAGTAACGGCAAACTCTGTATTCAGATGCAAGTCTCTGGCTTTTATTCCATGTATACTCTGTTAACATTTGTATATTTAAAATCTACATAAGATGCATGTGCTTATTAATAGAACTGTATATCTAACTCCACGAGCAGCTCACTCCCATAATTTATTAATTTTTAATATCAACATTTACCTCTGTAAGAGTAACTGTGATGTAAACAGCACTGTTCTGCAATAGCAGGTAAGGAGGCAGCAAAAAATAAATACACAGATAATGTTTTGGTTTCATACACATCATCTTGGCAACAATGTAAGCCGTGACTATAAAAGTATTAAGTTACTAATATCATAAAAATGTTGAATTAGGTATAAATAGGATTCTTGACAAAGCAATTCACAAATATATAGTGACTGACCCAAACCTTGCAAATACACGACATAGGCTACAAAAGTGTACAAAAGCTCTAATATTCAACTACATCAAGTAAAGCAGTACCAGGAAAAGGTGGGATGAAGGTGAGAAGGTCAATGTAGCATTCTCCACACATCCACACTATATATCCCCTGTTCACTTTGTGTTAAATTCTATATTTAATACATACCAAAGGGCTGGAGGTGCATTCCTACCTACAATGACAATCAATCCACAGAAATTCCTAATTCATGTGTTATTTCATATTAGCGTGAGCTGCTCATGCTGTGATGAAGTTTGGCGAAGTTTAGGCAAGTTATTTTCTGGTAACTGGATAAATTTGATCTCTAAACAGGACTTCCTTTAGAGATTTCATTTATCTTTAGCACTACTGAGTAATGGCCTTGCATATTTTTTAGTTAGTACACCATAACATTTGGAATGAGTCATACTCTGCAAACTCACAACAATGTCTGTACATCATTTAATCATAAACACATTTTTCTTTGGTGAAAGGTCATAGTTTATATTCCAGTCATCTGAAAAAAGAAATATGCTACAGCCATCCATATCACATTTGGCTCAAAAACTATAAAGCAAAGCCTTTAAATGTCATACTTGAAAAATGATATACAACAAGAATAAATCTTTAGAAATGAATAAATATGCTAGGAATCTTAAGCTAAGTTAAATCCAACGCTGGGTTAAGGCCAGACCACTATGTGGCACTATACAGCTTTTGGAAAAAGAATGACATAACTGCAAACTAATGCATAGAAAAATAAATCTTGGAAGAAACACTCTGAATAAAAACACTCTCTTAAACTAAAATTTTACAGAATAGGTTAATAAGTCAAAATTCATCTATATAGTAGCTTAAATATATTTTAAATAATGAGTTGCAGAAAGCTTTATTTTACTATCACACTCTGTAGTTACTGTCTTATATTATTTATACCATGTTACATGCATTCTGAAAATGAGGTATCTTGTAGAACTTTCATACTCGGGAGGGGGTGGGTATTCACTGAAATGGTCTGTTCTAAGATGGATAACCTAATTAACAAAAACATCACCTTATATTTACAGACTGCAAACAATTGAAGATCATTTTCAGACATCCAGTTAGCCTAATAAGCATGTGCACCACTAAATATATAAGCACAAATCGGGTAGGACTATCCTATCACTCGTTACCTGACCATTGTATATTATAGCCTGCATTAAATAGCTGTATCCCTAAAAAAATCTTTCTTATTTTGAAAAATAAAATATATCTTGGGCTTCCACCATACTTTTTTGCATGAATAAAATACGTTTGCTTTCTGTAGTAAATGTCATGCTCTACTTTACATAATTGTTTCCCCAGCTGATACAGACACCCTCTGGAAGGGTCATACTAAGATGGATACCTGGTGTTAATATCATGGTGTCAAGCTGAATGCCTAAACGTGCATAGTCATCCCCTTTGGATATAACTAATTACCCGCGGACTACCACATAGGTGCTAGTCCCCTACATACAGAAAAGGTAATACAGGATCCGGAAATACCAGTAGATAGCAATCTCTCCTTTGATACCCATAATGACAAGGTGGTTAGAATATCCTTCTACATGGCCCCTCTAATCTCTAATGGGTTCGCATCCAGATCAGAGGGGCCATTGTGACTCTACACATGTCATATCAGACCCATTAAAAGATACAACACCCCATCTGGGATATACCTTACAAGACAACTGCAACAGCTTGGAAGACCACACCAAGAGGATTACTGACCTCAAACAGATGATTTTATGCAGCCCAGGCTAAGAAACTCCAGCTGTACTCAGTTGCATTCCGCATACTAACAGGTGATCTCTGCTTGACATACAAGGCCCATGTCCAACCCTGTATTGCTGGATATGCTCCACCTAAACAGAAGCCCCTGAGAGCCACATGCTCTAGGGATACACACCTAACCACAATGATGAGTAGGATGTGCTGGCTGGATACATTCCTGACCCGGACACTCCCTATGCTTTGGAATGTGATTCCAATGTACATCAGGCAGGGCCCCTCACGAGCATTCGTCAAGGGAAACCTTAACATGTGGATGGGAGACAGACATGTACCCCGGGGATCACTGCAGTGGCTCTGCCAGACAGAGGCACAGGGAACCAACCTATGGGGGTGGCAAAAGACAACACACGCTAGCTAGGCTTACAGATACCCTTGGTAAGACAGCCTAGTACCTACCTTTGCACATATTACATGTCTTATGTGCATGGATAGTTAAATAGCTCTTCCATTTTACTTTGCTATCATACTGATAAACAGTCGGCTCACTAAAAGACATATGTATCCTGTTATTGTGTAATGTAAATGCCAATTGACATAACTAATGTTTGCCTACCATTACAGTAATGCTATGTAGCTTGTAATACATATGTGTCTACAATACTGTACATTACACAGTTATTGGCACAATATCCCACAATGCAAAACATACTTGCACAGTGGGCCAACCTTCCACATGTTATTCTCTGTATTACACCCATACATATGGGTACAGTTACAATATATCAACATGTACTATCCCTTGTTATAGCACATACTTGTTGGACCAGCCCTGCCACTGAAGTCAGCTGGTGAGGAGTACTTCCGTTCAAAGTCCTTATATAGCATCCCTTGTGGTGTATGCAGTGTAGCATGGCACATACTATGAAGCTGTGGGCACACATTCCTGGAGGGTACTGCAAGGCTCCACCAGATATGTCCAAGCAATGGAACCGTGATTTCAGCACCCCAAACACGCTCTCCTAGATGATTCTGGTTTCTGCGTATGCCTCATTATGGCGTTCTTGCATGGCTGTGTGTGCATTTCCGATGGGTGTCATCATCCATGGTTCCAGTGCATTGCCAGCATCCCCCACCAGGTAGCCATATGGGGTGTCCCCCCTGGCAAATATCTGATACAGCTGTGAGGCATGCCAGATGTGGGAGTCGTGATAGCTTCCAGGACTGCCAGCACACACATCCATGATAATGCCCTGGGCATTGCACACGACCTGGCAGTTGATGGAGGGGAATCCCTTGTGGTTTATGTAGCGCCTACCCTATGGACTGGGTTTTGACTTGATGTGTCTGTGCATGCAGTCTATTGCACACAGTACCTCCAGGTAGTCTGCCACACTGTGGAAGAGACGCATATTGATAGCCAACTCCTCCTACTTTCTGGGGAAGTATATGTGCTCATTGGCATGTGGTAACATGGCATCCAGGAAATGGTGGAGTACCCTGGATGCTGATGCTTGTGAGATCCCCATGATATCCCCAGTTGGCCTTTGGAAGGTACCTGTGGCTAGTATTCTCAAGCTCACACATACCTACGTGTCCACTAGGATGGGTTCCCCTCTGTTACTTCTGGCTCTGAGGCATGGCCAGCACAGCTCAACAAGTTGCTGTATGATGTCCCTGTCTACCCTGTAATGCTCTACTATCTCCAGATCATGTAGCCCCTGGTAGGTTACCCTGGGTCTGAACACTCGTTGTCTCCTCCGGTGCCTGAGATGGTTGTCAGCATATCCTCCACACCATGGTCAGTCTCCAACACATGCTGTTGAATCAAAGCTATGGCAGACCCTAACATATACATATTAAAAGTTCCCCATCTGTATACACCAATAGTGCAGAGTGTCTGACAATACACAAGTGTGTGTGGGGCTTTCACACCTTATACTATTATGCAATGGATGATGCTGGTGTAATTGGGTGTGTTTGTGCTATTCCAGCTGCAGGGTATCTTAATTATTGGTTTTACAGCAGGTACTGCTATTGTGGGGTCTTTTGTGTTGACCTACGCTTGTCTGCCGTGATTCATCCATTGCCTTTTACTTCTATTTTCAACCCGATTCACTCCCACTGTCAGGCATGTATCTAGCTGCCGGCTTTCTTGTTTTGTACTTCCACAATCCAGGATTGTGTTATGAAATGTGCTATGTAGCTGATCTACAGCAAGTTTGCTTTGTTCTGCTGTGACAGTTCTCTTTTCTTTGCTGTACAGCACCTCCCCTTTCCTGTAATGCAGGTAGCTGCTAGCAGCCTTGTTAGCTGTTGTCTATGGCCCACTGTGAGTTTCTAGGTGTTAATTACCCATTTGTACTCCAATTACCATGCTGCAGCATTTCCTTATTGTCTTCCCATATCCTTCCTGTTTCAGCTGTGGTGCGTGCCGTGCACATCCGTTTACCGGGTTTCGTGCACGGTTTCATCCACGTTCACATGAATTTTCGGTTACCTTGTGTGCTCTCAGCTAAGCAAAGCTATGGCTACTTCCACACCCCTAACCTGCGGCTTTGCTTAGCAACACGCAACATGGATTAGCAATAATCCAATTTGCTTACAGCTACGGTGGCGCACCCCTCTCTTGATGTCATGTTTACCTCCAGGCCACTCCTCAGTGTTGTAACGCTACACCGTGTGGTACATCCTTACGTCGGCGGGACATTTGTGATTCAGTATTACTTGACTCATTTGCATGGCATTGACTGCTAATTCCTAGTTACCGCACGGAACACTGTCACAGACCCTTAGCAACCCTTGCACCATGGTTGTGGTATAGCATGCATGCCATTGACTATTATGGGGATATCATGAATTGCATTACATTACAGTTTTATGACATCTAAATATATTTTCCTTATGATCCCGTTTGCACACCAATGCACTGTAGTTTTACTTTGAGTTGGTGTGGCCATGAAATTAAATGTTATTTTTTATATGTTGTGCATGTTGTTTTAAGCCATTGGCTATATATTTAGCCATTGGCATATATTAACATTATAATACATACGTTTGGTCTGCTTTCATGGCTTCGATTTTATGTTTGACAAAATGTAAACCGTTTTTTTTTTTTTTGGTTTACATTTCTACATGCTTACGCTATGCCTGCACAACTTCATGAATCGCTATATACCTTCATTTGCATGCTACACTGCTGCGCATGGGGTAATTAGCATACATGCACCAGGAGCTGCGCAGCTCTGGTGTATGCTGGTAGTGCACGTGGAAACAGCTCTTACCTGAATCGCTTGACGGCCATATTTGGCGCTAGATCGCCAACGCTACTGTGGTGCATGGCGCAAGCTTCATGAATCCTGGTGATAATCTATTCAAATCCAAAACAATTAGTGTAACTGCATCTGTTTTTTAGTTAAAACAGGTTTAAACTGAAAACACTATTTAAACCGGGTTTTGACTTGGCTTTTAGCCTTATAACCCAACTATATTCACTATTCTCCAATATATTATTTATATCACCACCCCTGGTATGCTTATGCACCACATTGATTGCTCTAAATCTAAATTCGTGACTAGGGTCTGTATCCAAAGTATGTTTACGTAGAGCATTTGTTATGATGTTTCTATGTCTGATTTGTGCTTAGTAATACATTTTCTGAAATTCCGACTACATTTTCCCACATAAAATCAGGAACACCTCACACAGGGTGCAAGATAAACAACATGTGTAGTGCTACATGTACCATGACAATAGAAAGTATAAATCCTCTTAGTCACTGGATGAATAAATGTATGATTAGAAACAATATCTCTACAACAGCCGCAGCTATAGCAGGGAAAGGTCCCACACTTGTCTGTTAGTTTATCATTGTTAGTTAGCTTAAATCTTTGTAACATAATCTGTCCTTTACATCTCGCCTGGTGACATTACACTGGAAGAAATTCTACATTCATTATCCATAACATTCCAACAAGAAAAATACTACTAGGTGATATCAATAGCAATTGGTTGAACACAGCCTCTAACTCCCCTATATCCATCATGAATTTGTACTGCTTCACACAACTAATTAATAGCCCCACACATTGTACCAAGACATCTGGACCCTAGTATCAGACCTTAATAAATTCATCACCACAGGTACAATGTCAGTCTCTTTGGTCCAGTTTCCAAAAGAGATTCTCTCAGAGTAAGTCTGTCATGATTCTGAAAGACTTGTTCACAGTGTAAGTGACTTACTTTGGTGGAAGGTCTATTTAAAAATAGGTTTACACTGGGGGCCAGATCCAAAAGACCTGCTGTCAGTCTGCTGTCAATGTAAGTGATCATTTACACTGACAGAAAGTTTTGTGGACTTGGGCCCTTTCAGTGACCATCTCCCAGTCTATACAACCAGACAACACTAGGGTTGCCACCTTTTTAAATGCCCAAAGTGAGTCATTTTTTGTAGAAACTTGAGTTTTTTTTTTTTAGGACAAGACATACCCAAGGCCAGTGCAAAGTACAGAACTTCACTTTTTGCACAAATAAAGGCTCATTCTTACATTATTTATGTTGCTTATATATTTCATATAACATGTAGGTGTTTCAGAGACAAAATAACTGTTTTATGCAACTGTTAAAGAAAACATAGGAAATATTTTTTGTCCTAAAATTGCAGGACATTTCCCATTTCTTTTAGGTTTTTTTGCAGGACACAATTGCCCAAACAGGGACAGGTGGTAACCATAGACATCACAAACACATCTACTTAAACATCATGTTTATAAAACCACATGCAACCTGTCCAAGTTTAACCCAGAAATATTCATTACTACTTTATCATCTATTAACTGTAGTACCTTAAAATACTCTTCTTCAGTACAGCTTTCCTAAATATCTTAAATAGCCTTGCACCTATTACAAGAGACAAAAAACAAATAATTCAATTTAATTAGCTGAAAAAAATAGAATAGAGAAAAAGTGTGGAATGACAAAAATATAACACATCACAATATCTCAAAACCTTCAGAATGCTCCACAACCACACTAAAAATCAAATAAATAGGACAAAAGGTATGCTATAACATCCTGAGGAATAGTAAACACAACCCTAAAAATTTTTTGCCAACCATTAAAAAAATCTTCCATCCTGGCCAAAAATTGAACCCTAATCCCTCTCATGATAACTCACCACTCAAAGATGCAACAGAATTCAACTTTTATTTCATAGATAGGACTGCATCCTTAACCAAGGATTCCCTACCAACTAATACCAATCCTACTCAGCCACCTATCATCACATCCGCTTTCACCTTCAAAACCGTGACCACATCATATATAAAACTAACTATATAACTAACTTTTCAAGGACCAACCCAGAGTAAACAATGGATGTAAGGTATTGAGCACCTTCAATCCACCCTTACCTCCTTGTCTATTATTTTTTGAACAGATTTGTGAATTGGACATACAGGATAGTCTCGAATCCAGCAGGAGTAAATCCCTGGGCTCGGTAGGGAACTTCACTAAACAGGACTGGGATTGCTTGGAACATCTTAAGTTTCCAAAATGTCATGGTTATCAAGCCAGATAAGGGTGGCAGTCTTGTATTTTTAGACAATGATGACTACATTAATCCTATGTCGAATTTACTGGATCGTGACTACTATGCCCCAGCTTCTTTAAACGAAATGAACCGGGTGCATCAAAAAATCAAAGTTTACCTCAATGATCTCTTTATTGAATCTAGAATTTCCTTGGGCCTTTATAATTATTTATCAAGTCTGGCTCCTATAATGCCCATGATTTCTGGAATTCCTAAGGTTCATAAGGATATTAAGAACCCACCATTACGACTGATAGTCAATGGTAGGAATGCCATCACTTACGCATTGGCTAAATTTGTGGATGCATCTTTAAAGAAGTATGTGGTAAAGTTTGACCACATTTGTAAAGACTCGTGGCCATTTTTAAGTAGTATCAATTGCCTGGATTACAAGGACGAGACTTTATTTTTGACCACTGACGTCAAAGACCTGTATACCGTGATACCGGTTGATATGAGTATCGAATGGGTGGCTGACTTGATTAGAACTAAGGGTGGTCCAGAAAGAGAAACTGAACTACTTGAGGGTTTGTTGGATTTAATCTTAAACAACAATTATTTCATGTTTAATGGTGGTGGTGCTGCGGTAGCGTTGTCGCCTCACAGTAAGATGCTGGTTTGATTCTCAGCTAGAACGTCTTCTGCGTGGAGACATGCGTGAATGGGTGTACCTTCGTTGAAGGTTGTGCATCAGGGCTGGTAACTCGGCACGTAAAAATCAACTACCAATCATTAGTGGACTGGAGTTCCGCTGTGGTGACCCCTAACTGGGAAAAGCCGAAAGACACAACAACTATTTTCAGAAACCAGGGGTCATGATGGGTTCCCCTTGTGGAGCAAGTTTTGCAAATTTAGTTATGGCCCACTGGAAACAACACCATGTGTTTAATGATAGCAACCCATACAGAAGGTCAATAGCTTACTATACAAGATATTTAGATTATATTTTTATATTGTTTAATGGTATGGTCGATGCAATCCAGGGATTAATGTCATATCTAAATGAGTCCACCCAGTTTTTGCGATTTACGCATGACTTGGGTGATGAGCGCATTAGTTACCTGGATGTGGATCTTTACAAGGATAAAAACATGGGATCCTATAAAGGTAGGATACACAGGAAACCAACCTATTCCAACTAATTTCTCTACTTCGAGCTGCCACCCTTACCAGCAGAAAAGATCAGTGGTGAAAGGACAGCTGGTGAGGGCGGCTAGGATGGTGTCAAATGAGTTGGAATTTGGTTTGGAATGCCAAGTGTTGTATAACATGTTCATGAATCGAGGGTATCTCCCACAATTGTTGGAGGATTTGGTTTCCGAAGTCAGACATAAAATAATTAATTGTTACTTCCGTCCAATTTTGGTACCAATGCCCCACTTGACAGACCCACAAACTATCAATGTTGGGTCCGTTATTCTGAAAAAAGAGATTCCTTCAGGACAACTTTTATCTCTACTTACAGCCTTGATGCCTCCATTATAAGGAGAATTATTTTTAAGAATTGGAACTTACTAATGTTGGACAGGGACTTGGCCCCCATCATGGATCCAACTCCCCGGATCACGTAGAGAAGGGGAGCTAATCTCAATAACCTGTTGGAGAGAGTAAAAACAAGTTTTACTAGGACTGTAGGTATGTTTAAATGTGAGAGTTTTCCATATTGGAAATACATGAGAACGGGACAAACTTTCACCATTAGGGGAAAGAAGTATTCCATTAACCGAAGGTTTAACTGTTTGTCTAAGAGTGTGGTGTACTTGGCTACTTGTAGACTCTGCCCCTGTTTTTATATCGGGAAGACAGACTGAAGATTCAGGGACAGAGTCTACGAACATGTCTACAGTATTACAAAATCTAGGGCCGAGAATGCACTAGCGAAACATGTACAGGAACACCCACAACACAGTTTCAGTTTTCAAATTATAGATCAGGTGCAACATAACCCTAGGGGTGGCCATTTCAACTTACTGTTGGAAATCCATGAGCTCATTTGGCAAATAAGGGTTAACGCTTATAGCCCCCCGGGTCTGAATGATTCGTGTTCCTTATCCTGTGTTCTTAAATATAAGAGCCTGCAGAGATAAGTTCAACATCAGGTTAATTTAATTTTAACTTGTCTAATTTCTAACATTGTTGACCACCACTGTAATTCTATTTCTATTTTTATTATTTACCATTAGAGTTTCCCCAAGTGGTTTTTTTTAAGAGTGTTTTATAGGTATGGCAATTTTGGGTTTATATGATGAGCTTTTTATAACAGAATCAAAATTTTTACAACTGTTTTAGATTTCCGGTATTATGGAACATATATATATATATATATATATATATATATATATATATATATATATATTGTTCACTGTTTTTCGTCCACTTATTCTGAATGTATGCATTCAACCACATCCACTGTTTTTATAGTACTTACATTTTATGTTTTTATACACTTTTATAGTATATTTTTATGTATCTTATTATGTGTGTGGCAAACATTTTTATCATGCTTTTTGTCTAATAATGGATGTATTGACATGGATGTACATTTATTTGATGTGTGCATTTTAATGCCTAATTGGTTAATTTTGTCATTAAGTTATGTCACTTATTTAAGTGTCATGGATTTTTTCCTTTTTTGTCTGAAAAAGATTTACTCAATGCAGTAAAACGAAAGTGCTAACTCCAATAAATTGTTATCCTGGTGGATTAACATCGAGCCTGGAACGTTTATTTGGTTTTACTTGGTCTTTTTTTTTTGCCTGGTTTGTTGACAAGTGGAGTACCTCAGGGTTCAGTCCTTGGACCGCTCTTGTTTGGCATCTACTTCTCTGAAGTACAGGCCAACACTAAGGGACTCTGGCTAACAAAGTTCGCAGGGCCTTACAGAAACAGATGCTTGGTGCCAGAGCCATGGGCTCAAGCTTAATGCCAAGAAATGTATAGATATCCCCTTTGGAAAAAAAAACATGTACCCAAGAATTACAACATAGGTGGCAGTACACTAAACATCGAAAGTGTGATGAGAGACTTAGGGACACAGGTGGACAGTGGTCTCACCTTCGATAACCACATCGCCACAACAGTCAGGAAATCCTTCTATGTGGCACACCTCATCACTAAGGGATTTACATCCAGAAAAAAGGAGGTCATTGTCCCACTGTACTCATACCTCATTAGACCCATTATAGAGTATAACGCCCCATTTGGTATGTACCTCACAAGACATCTGCAACAGCTGGAAAGGCCGCAGAAATACCTCACTAAAAGAATCACAGGCCTAAAGCAGATGCCATATGCTGACCATCTAAAAAAGCTCCAGCTATACTCTGTGGCATATCGTCTACTCAGAGGCGACCTCTGCTCAACATACAAGGCCATGTCAAACCCTGAGCTGTTGGACATGCTCCACTTAAAGAAATCCCAATCCCTCAGAGCCACACGCTCCAGGGATCTAAACCTTGTCATCACAATGAACAGAACATGCTGGAGGGATAGGTTCCTGACCCAGAGACTCCCCATACTCTGGAATAGACTGCCCATACATGTCAAGCAGAGTGCCTCCCTGGACCTCTTCAAAAGGAACCTTGACGATTAGATGGGAGATAGGAAATTCACCCTGGGGATCATGTCAGTTGCCCTGCTAGACAGGGTTCCAGGGAAGTAAATATTGTGGGAAGAAATATCCAGGGAATTGTTATGGCTAGGCTTGTATAGGCCCTAGGGCCGATAGCCTAGTACCAACCTATGAATAATACAACCATTGAAGACACTTCTCATAGCAAATTATCAGGATGATAGTACACGATAATTTTAAATTCAGCCTTTCATATACAAAATTGCAAAAAAAACTCACCAAAAACTAATGATACATTATAGAGCAATCTGGGTTTTCAAATAAATATTACAAAACTCTCTGACTCTGTCTCACAGAGCAGTGTTTCTAGGATGCCTTATAGATTTGGCTCCTCAAAAGGTGTTTTTAACACACAACAAGGTGTCTCTTTATCTGGAATTTTTCCTGAACTTTTCCAATTATTCTCAGACTTCTACAAGAGAAATTCTCAGGATCCTAGGGTTTATGGCTTATATGAATTGCAAAATATCTCTTGCTAGATTACAAGGTTCCTAGAATTTATAAACTCAAATGCTAT
Source organism: Protopterus annectens (assembly GCF_019279795.1). Lineage (NCBI taxonomy): Eukaryota > Metazoa > Chordata > Ceratodontiformes > Protopteridae > Protopterus > Protopterus annectens. Next base: position 7,258,587 of record NC_056726.1, read on the forward strand.
GGAACAACTTGTTACCATTCCCACAAGATGGGAAAACTTACTGGACCTGATCATCACCAACATGGGGACACTATGCTCCAGACCAGAAGTGTATCCCTCAATGGTAAGATCAGACCATAAACTAATCTCACTGGATATTCACATCCCGACCCCACCCCCTGCCCAGAAAACCACAGTGAAAAACTTCTCTAAAGCAAATTTCACACGCCTCAAAACCGAGGCGAAATCCTTCAAAGCCCCCGGGCCTCTGGAAAATACGGCCCAGACCGCAGAATCCTTTATAAACGCATTCTATGAACACCTTCAGGAATGCATAGATCATGCAATCCCAAATAAAACCAAGACCCAATCCTCCAAAGGCAGACGTCCTGTCTGGTGGACCCCAGCCATAAACAAACTATACAATAGAAGGAGGAAGCTACTACATGATAGAGCAAAATCCCAAAAAGGGAAGGCATCTCTGATCAGTATTAGCAAAAAACTACGGGCACTCATAAAATCGTCTAAGGCCAGCTTCGAGAGAAAAATTGCACAGTACACTAAGGATAATCACAAGGCTTTCTATAGTTATGTTAGGAACCTGGGTGGGAATTCCCAGATATGCTCAGAATTAGTCCAAAATGACAAAAAATACACCGAGCCCACAGACATTGCCAACATCCTAGCTGACAGGTTCAGTGCAAACTACTCCCCCCTCTCCCCACCAAAAGGGCAAATATCTATCCCAACAGAGTGCTGCCCCCCTGACATCTCAGATGCTCAGGTAAGAGCCGCCCTCTCCAAAGCAAAAAACACAGCATCAATGGGACCAGATGGTGTCCCGGGCTGCGTCCTACATGAACTCCAAGAAGAGCTAAACCCAAACATAAAACAACTGTTCAAGCTTAGCCTTACTACAGGATATGTACCCAAAGAGTGGCGTACAGCAACAGTGGTCCCTCTCCACAAAGGTGGTGCCTCAATGGATCCTGGAAACTATCACCCCATAAGCCTGACTAGCTTGGTCTGCAAAGCTATGGAAAGGATCATCATGGACCTCATAAATAAAGATATTGGGGACCTACAGACACTGGATCCTACCCAGTTTGGCTTTGTTAAGGGCAGATCCTGCCTCTTAAACCTGGTCAATTTCTTTGAAACAGTCACCAAGGCCATTGACGAGGGAAGGTGGTCCACACAGCCTACCTGGACCTCGCAAAAGCCTTTGATACAATACCCCACTCGGGCATTATAGATAAGCTCACCAGCTTAAATATAAGCCCCTATGTCACTAGATGGGTTGCAAACTGGCTCAAGGACAGAACCCACATGGTTAGAATTGCTGGAGCCATGTCAGACCCCAAACCAGTTACAAGTGGCATCCCACAAGGCTCAGTCCTGGGACCTCTCTTGTTCGGTATATATTTCTCGGTGGTACAGGCCAACATGGAAGGACTGTGGCTGACCAAGTTCGAAGATGACTGCAAACTGGGTGCCATAATCAACTCTCCAGCCGACACAAGCATCCTCCAAAAGGGCCTCATAGAAACAGACAACTGGTGCCAGAGCCATGGCCTCAAGCTAAACACCAAAAAGTGTATAGTCATCCCCTTTGGCAAAAACAAAGTGCCCACAAATTACCACATAGGTGGTAATCCATTAAGTACAGAAGAAGTCATTAGGGACCTGGGGACCCAAGTTGATAGCAATCTCTCATTTGACAACCACGTGGCCAAAGTGGTTAGAAAAACATTTTATATAGTCCACCTAATCATGAAGGGATTCACATCTAGATCAGGGGAGGTCATCGTACCTCTTTACTCATCCCTCATCAGGCCCATAATTGAGTACAATGCCCCTTTTGGGATGTACCTTACCAGACACCTGCAGCAAATGGAAAGACCCCAAAAGTACCTCACCAAGAGGATCAAAGGGCTCAAACAGATGCCATATGCTCCAGCTCTACTCAGTGGCATACCTCCTGCTAAGAGGCAATCTGTGCCTGACGTATAAAGCCATGTCCAACCCGGAATTAATGGACATGCTGCACCTCAGAAAATCCAAATCCCATCGAGCTACGCGCTCGAGAGACTTGAACCTCAGCACTGAAATAAATAGGACATGCTGGAGGGACAGATTCATAACCCAGAGGCCAGGCAGAGTCCCACATTGACTCTCTTCAAGAGGAATCTTGATGAGTGGATGGGAGATCGTAGGTTTACCCCGGCTATCACTTCTGTGTCACTGTTAGACAGAGGCACAGTATACTAACCTCAAAAAAAGGCATAGCAAAATTAATTTAAAATGGGTGGCGAAAACCAAACACACTCTGGCTAGGCTTATAAATGCCCTAGGGCAGATAGCCTAGTATGAACCTATGAACATATGAGAAAAATACAATGGTTTCTAAAAGAAACACGGACCAGTATTCACATTTTCTGGAGTATCAAATTCATGTTTTGGGCTTTACAAAAAGGGAACTGTTTTATCTAAACTAAGGTCTCCCCTTCTCTCTTCAGACCCCAAACCAATCTGTCACATCACAGATGCTTCAGATTTTGCTTGGGGACCAGTTTTCAGACAGACCAAACTACATCGACTGAAAAGAGATGTTAAATGTGATCCATGCCTTCAAGTCTTTTCATCACCTTTGCTCCCCAGGGCCCCTTCAAGTGATTACAGACAATGCTACAATCATGTGGTATATCAATAAACACAGAGGTACAAGGTTGTACCTCCTATGCAGGCTGACAGTAATAGCTTGGGAGTTTATTCTTCAGCATTCCTTAACCCTCCAAGCATCTTATATTCCATGACAACAAAACATAGTATCAGACATGCTGAGCAGGACCACGACAGACCCTCACAAATGGAAACTGAATGAGGGGATCTTGCAAGAATTGATTTATTTGTGGAGAACAACTCAGATATATCTGCTCACCTCCTTGAGATTTCAACTACATACTAGAGAAATTGACTGTCGCACCTTTTGAACTTGTCTGTAAAGCTGATTTAAGAGTCTTGACTTGGAAAACTGTAATCATTATTGCTCTGACTTCTGCAAGAAGAATATCTGAGTTGCAAGGTCTCTTGGTGGGAGAACCTTATTGGATTTCCATAAGGATAGGGTATCTTTAAGCACAAACACCTCATTCATGGCCAAACGTGGGTTCAGAGTTCACTTTGAATCAATCCAGCAATCTCCCAGTTTCCTACCCAGAACCTAAAAAACAGAGAGAACAGATTCTGCATACTCTGAATGTGAATAGGCAACTCAGCTCCTATCTTGACCAACAAATCCCTTTAGAAAAGTTGATCGACTATTTATTTCTTATCAGGGAGCAAAAAAGAGACACCCTAGATCTAAACACAGTTTCCAGGTTCCTGTCCTCAGCTATTGCATTTTGTTAGTCCCACCAGGGCAAATCTATTCTAGGCAATTCCAAGGCATATTCCACTAGAATCCTGTCTTCTTCTGTGGCATAACAGAAAGGGATAGACTCTAGAAGCATTCTAGTGGCAGCTACATGGTCCTCTGTATATACCTTTACAAAAAAAAAAATTACAAACTGGAATCTTTTTTTAGGTGCAGGTCATACTTGCTAGGACCATTCTCCAAGAGCTCCTGGAGCCATATTCATCCTCCTCCCAGGATGTATATGCTTTTGCATTCAGCCCATATTGCCTACGGGCTACTGCAGCAGTGGGAATGATGAATGCAGTACAGTTGTATAAGCTGCACTTACCCATAGCAGTAGATGTTTGAACTCCTCACTGCTGCAGTAGCTGCACCTATCCCCCACCCCTCCTCTTATATATAGTTGTAGCTGGGATATAAATCAAAGCAGAGCTGTGTTTGTTTCTACTTTATATGTTTTATTATTATTATTAATCTCTTCTCTCATTCTATGAGCAAGAAAGTCCTAAAGAAATCATCACTCCGACTGCTGATTTTCCTTCTAGGGATTAGCCAGTCAACCCTCAGAGTGAGTGGGATGGGGAGCTATAGCTTTTTGAAGGTGCACTATTGCTTCCTAGGTGGAAAACAACTCATATAGCCTATGAGCTGCTTTGGCAGTGAGGAATTCGAACAATTCCTGTTATGGGTAAGTGCAATTTGCACAACTGGACTTTACTCACTTCAAGATGAAGTTAGAAGTTGGCTGAATATTGTAATTAAATTGTGTATACCTTTCATTTAGTTCTTCTTATAGAGGAAGACTAAAAAAAAAAAAGAGCCTAGGTAACCAACCTATAAAGGCTCTCAGATTACATGTACCATATGAGTAATATTTTTAAAAATTCTTGTACCGTATACCTTATCAGTCATTACCACTTTACAAAATAAAACTAAAATATGGCCCAACTTTCTTGATTAAAAATATCTTGTCTACTTTTTTTATAGCAGTCCCTCCCATTAAAACTATAAAGGAAGAGCTTGCTTGCTTTTCAAGGATACCAGGATCATTTACCTGATGTTCACAGGTTCATAAGACGATACTAGGCTATTGGACCAGAGGCCCTTATAAGCCTAGCCAAGAATTTCACCTATGTTCCCTCAAAGTCAGCACCTGTTTTCCCTGTCTAGCAGGGACACAGGTGGGATCCCAGGGGTATATTTTCTGTTTCCCATCCAGTCATCCTCGTTCTTCTTAAAGAGGGCTAGTGAGGTACTCTGCTTGACATAGAGAGGAAGTCTATTCCACAGAATGGGGAGTCGCTGGGACACAAATCTATCCCACCAACAAGTTCTATTAATGTCACAGACCAGGTTGAGATTGCATGTGGGTTGCGCAAGTGGAGTTTGACTTACAGATATGCAGCAACTTCATCAAGGCTGAGTCTGAGATGGCCTTGTATACCAGACACAGGTCACCTCTGAGCAGTCTGTATGAGAATGAGCAGAGGGACAGGGCTTTTAGTCTATCTGTATAAGGATAGGTGTTTCAGACCTTGCATTTTCCTGGTCAGGAACCTCTGTGGTCTCTCCAAGTGCTGCATGTGCTTGGCAAGGTGCATGCCGAAGGGGGCATTGTACTCAATAATGGGTCTGATAAGGGAGGAGTACAGGGGGTGTTATAACCTCCTTGTTCCTGGATGAAATACCCTTATTTATGAGATGGACCATGTAGAAAGCCTTCTGTATAACGGAGGAAACATGGTGGTTAAAAGTCAGGTTGCTATCAACCTAGGTGCCCAACTCCCTCATGACTGATTGTGTGCTTATTATATTGTTATTAATGTGATAATTAGTGGGGACACCATTTTCTGCAAAGGAGATAATGATGCATTTCCTGGCATTCATTTTGTGGTGTTCATTCTGGCACTAATTAGTTTGGTTAAGGCCCTCTTGGAGGATGTTCACATCTACTAGGGAAATTTAAGACAGTGCCCAACTTACAGTCATCTGCAAACTTGGTCAGCCACAGACCACTGGTTTTGGCTTGCAACTCAGAAAAGTATATCCCAAACAGTAAAGGACCCAAGACTGATCACTGCGGTACGCCACTTGTTACGGGTCTACTACTAGGGGTGACTTCCCCTATTTTGACTGAGTGGGTTCTATCAGTAAGCCAGTTAGCTCCCCATCTGGTAACATATGGGTTGATGCCTAGCTGGGAGTGTTTATCTAATATGCCGTAGTGTGGAATAGTGTCGAAGGCTTTGGCTAGGTCAAGGTAGGTGGTGTGCACTGTCTTGCCCTCATCCATGGCTTTGGTGACTGTTTCGAAGAAGACGATCAAGTTTAACAGGCATGATCTCCCTTTGACAAAACCAAACTGTCTGGGATCAAGCATCTGGAGGTTACAAATGTCCTTCTTTATAATGTCCATGATAATGCGTTCCATGGCCTTGCAGATCAGGCTAGTTAGGCTGATGGGCCTATTATTGCCTGGTTCGGTGGACACTCCACCTTTGTGCAGAGGGATGACAGTGGCTGTCCCCATTCTGCTAGCATGAAGCTGGTGCACAGGCTTTGGCTGAATAGGGTGCCTAGTGGTGCTGAGAGATCTTGCCTGAGTTTGTGTAGAACACAGCCAGGGATGTTGTCGGGTCCCATGGAGGCTGTATTTTTTGCCTTTGAGAGGGCATTAATAACCTGCTTCCTAGTGATGAGGGGAGGTGGCATGTTCTGGGGATGTCCTGGTTTACTGATGGGGGATGGGGGGTGACATTTTCACTGAACTTATCTGCCAGCAGGTTGGCTATATCTATGGCATTTGTGTATGTGGTATTCTTGACCACCAATTCAGAGCAGATTTGGGAGTTATCTTTGAGATTGCAGACGCACGCAAAGAAGGCGTTGTGATTATTCTTAGTGGATGTGGCCAATATGGACTCAAAGTTAGCCTTAGAGGATTTCACCAGTGACCTTATTTGCTTGTTCAAACAAAGGAGAGATTGCTTCCAACTTGGCACTTGCTCCTTCTTGGTCTCGGACAGCAATTCTTTCCTTTTATTATAGAGTCTGTTTATTGCTGCTGTCCTCCAGACAGATTTACTATTCCTTGAAGAAGATGATTTGGTCCTATCAGGTATTGCACAGTCCAGGCAGCTATATAGGTGATAATATAGTTTTTTGATGTAGGCTTGGACATTAGTGCTTGATTCACCAGAAGGGATGGTGGCTGTAAAGCTGCTGATACCTGCTCTCAGGAGGTTGTAGTCAGCTTTGGAAAAGTTTTTTTGTTCAACCCTGGCAGGGGGGGGGGGGGGGGGGCTGGGGATATGGTGACTTTGAAAGTGATTGCTTTATGGTCGGATCTTACCAAGGAGAATGACACTGTAGGGGTGCTACAGTGGCTTCTCATGTTGGTTAGTACCAGGTCAAGGATATTTTCACTTCTTGTGGGGGTGCTGACCAGCTGATCCAATGCATTGGCATTGATGAAATCGAGGAATCTCTGGGCATTAGTGTTTGAGCTTGAATAGGTCTTCCACTCTTTGGTTGGGTAGTTAAAGTCACCCAGGATGAGGGTGCAGGATTGAATCCTGATAGATTCAAGTAAGTCCAGATAGGTGTAGTGGGCCTCCTGAGTCATGGTTGGAGGTCTGTAGCTAGCTATGATTTGAATAGGTGTTTTGTTCAAAATGCCCACAAAAGTAATACTTTTCAGAAATCAATATACTATAGAGAGTCTATCTTCTTTCAATTTTCATTATGCATTTCCTAGCAAATGTAAACACAGCCTAGAGCACTGAAACTTGTGGAAAAATGACTCTCGTCAAGTATGGGTACCCAGGGTCTTCACCACAGTCGATAAATTAAAATTTGCCTCAAAACTATTTGACAGGCAGTTTGAACTCACCCCAAACACTATCTAGATTTGGACAATCTAGAAAGGTATAGCACTATAAGCCAACCTGGGAGATAGGATTTCTTAAAAATCTACTAGGGGAATGAGGAAACATGCTGTTGACCCCTTCAGGAGTGTAAACAGAAAAAATGCAAACTTCTCAATACAAACAGACACACGGTCTTGTAAGAAGCAGAAATGGATGCAAACATAAAAAGATTATCTTTAAACTGTGACAGCTCCTCTACAGTGACCAGAGGCATATCTCTAAAATGATATCGTTAAAATGTTAGCACATTCATGGAAAAGTATATAACAAAGTGAACAATAATTAGAAATGTCACTTTGCCCCAGCAGGGCCTGCTTCCATATGTCTTAAATTGCGAAAGAATAATACACATTTTTATTTGTAGGTATTTCGTCTATTGAAAATGCTCTCAATATTCTATGTAAAAAGCTGCAATAAGCTTGGAAAATACAACTGTTCCTTTATAAGAGAAATGTAAAATAATTAAATTAAGTTTTTTGTAAAACTGTATTGAATTTACATTAAGAATTTACCAAATAAAAAAATAAGGAATTCTTTAACAGATGAAAGAACTTGTATTGTACTTGCATTTAGTAAATATATAATATTTATAGGGCAACAGTAATTTGTGCTATTCATTTGCCAGGGAAGTCTGTTATCATTACTGTGAACTGAAGGAGAAGACATTGGCACTATACAGTTATCTGTTACCCTCTCCTTTCTGGGAAATACTCTGCATGTGTGTGTAAAATCACTTTTGATAAAATTCAGTTACTGTTGGTAATAGAACAATAGGCCAAGTCTAAGGTGGGAAAACCCTAGGGAGCCAGGGATTATTACTCAGAACTGCATTTGTACATTGTAAAAATCTGGGTGAGGCAGTAGTGTACTTTTACAATACACTCTTAAGGCCTATTATGCTCCCATATTAAATAGTTTGCAGTGGTGTGGATTAAGAGACTGTTTCCTAGCTCATCGCATTGTATTTGGTATATGAAGTATGGATTTAAAGTCCATACTGCTCCATATTGTTGGTGGCATTTGGTGGGCAATACTGCAAATTTATTATTGGCTGAAAAACAGTTTGGTCACCAGAAAGTGTGTGCACCCTTGCATAATAAACTAAATATATAGTGACAGCAAACATAAGCCTGTGCTACAATTGTCAGTAAATGTCGGGGTACTACAGAAAGGAGAACTGAAATGATCACAGAGAGCTGAGCCAGGGAGAGTTGTTCCTACTTTACCAGACTGGAGAGATGCAGCCACACGTTTTTATAATTCTCAACAGCAGGAGGAGTTTCTACATTGTAACAAGGGGGTGTACAAAAAAAGGAGGGTAGGAGTAAAACTGATTCAGCAGCTGTGGGTCACAAGGGCCTTCTAATAGGCACTTCCAGACATTAACCATAATATTCCTTTTTCTCTCCACATGTGCAAAAAGTGTACAAAAGAAAAAATATACATGTAGAACATTTATTGGATAGGCACAACACAAGATCTGAGAGAGTACTGGAAATGTGTAAGTAATGCCAAAAAGCTATTAACACAGGAAATAAAGTCAGTGTACACCAAACACATAGTGCATCATGTAAATGCAGGCACCCAACAAGTAATCAGAAGGGTAGGATTAAAGGCAGGACAGGTAGGAATTGCAAAAACATTCTAACCTGTAATGAAAGTGCTGAGGGTCTTTCAAAATATCAAATTTGGTGAATGTAACTTCTTTATTTCTTGAGGGCTTCTCAACAAAATTCATTAGTGTCTAGAAAGGATGAAGAAATGTGAAAAGTTGTAATAAGCTAAACAATATTATTGTTCCTTCACAAGGAAAATGAAACGGAAGTGAACCAAGTTGTACCAAAGCTGTACTGAATTAAGAAATTGTAAGCACTGTTAAATATAATAGAAAAAAATGACTTGCAATGTACTCCGCTTTTTTGTTAAACATGTAAGAATTAAAAGATGTATACGAAAGAAGATGCACATTTCCTAATGTGGGAAAGTACTGTAGCTTGAAAGTGAAACTAACTCAGCTGTGCAGACATTTAAAGTGTCTGAAGTCTTTGGCAGTTGTTTTTTTTTTTTTTTTAATGGTGTCGAGTTGCCAGCCTGACGCCCAACCTTCAATGAAGGCACGCCCATTCAACACATGTCTTTCGAACACCCACTCGACCACGGGGAGGACATGCAGACTCCACACAGAAGGCACTCCCAACCCAAGCCGAGAATCGAATGGGAGAACCTCTTGCTGTGAGGCAACAATGCTACCGCTGCACCACCCCGTCTCTGCTCCTTAAAGATGTTACTGTAGGTCAAAGGACATTAACTGATTTGTGTTATCCCATCAGAAGTATATAACTTTGGAAACAAAAAAACATCTTCTGATATACCAAACTGTAGCTAACAGGAAACCTGTCTGCGACTCACATAAATGTCACTTTCAGAGTTCCTGAATTTTCTTGTTGGGGCATGCAGAAAGTAAGGGACAGAGGGAGACGCTTTCCCTAAGAACTTTGCATATTCTGTTCTGGTCTTAAAATCTGCTGACCAGCAAGGCACAGCACTTCTTTAGCTAACAATAGTTAGAGTATAGGCTAGTTGAAAGTAAGAGTGTGATGTATGTCATCGATTTGGAACTTTTATTTTAAATGTGTGTGTAAGATTATTCCTGTATGCATATTTACTTTTCAAGTGGAAGTAAATGCTTTACAGTATGATGAGGGGAAGGTTTGTCTAACAAAAGTGATGATACTACACATTTTTAGCATTAGTTTGAACCAATTTTAATACACTAAGAGTTTACTAGAGAGAGTTCATTCTGGAGGGCTTGGGTGTCATAGGGTGACTTAACAACAATTCTCAGTTTGCAGATTGTTATCCAGGGGTCTTGGCTCCCATTTAGAAGATCTGAGAAATAAATATCAGAAAAGATAGGTTCCAGCACTGAGCCCTGGGGAACATTACTACTCAATTTTATACTTTCTCATGAGGCACCTAAAAGTCGTACTATGAAGGTTCTGTCTTTCAGCGAGTTTACTACCCATCTTACCACATATGGGTCAGTTTTTAAAGCATTTAGCTTCTATATGATGCCATAATGGGGAATGTTTTTGAAGGCCTTGGACAGGTCATGATACATAACATGCAAAGCATGGTCACCATCTACCAGATTACAGAGATTGGACTTCAAAAACTCAAACCATCAAGTGTCAAGTCTAACAGGATTTTGATACTGCAGTTTAAGAGGTCATTTATGTTCCTTTGCTTTGCAGACAAGGCCGGTAAGGCTGGCAGATCTGTAATTAGCAGGGGTAGTTGTAAGGTTACCCTTATGGGCATAACCACAGCAATATGCCACTCTTCAGGGGCAAAATCACTAGCTGAACATAGGTTAAACAGTTTAAGGTGTGTTTCCAAAAGGCCATGTTTAAGACTATTAATTAATCAAATGTATTATCAAGTTCCATGGAGGAAATACTTTGCACTTGGTTAGTGTTTTCAGTAAATGACCTTTAGAGAAAACTGGAGGACTAAGGGATTCAGGCATCTCTGGGCACTGAATAGAAGTTTTGAGATGAAGTTGGCACTAATTTTTTTTGCAGGGATATTGGCAATGTCTAAAGGGTGAGAACCAATTTGCTCTTCTTTAACTAACTTACAGTTTTAGAGTGACTGACTGGCCTCAAAAGGATTGGTTGGACAGGAAAACAAGAAGAATGCTTAATACTCATCAAATAATTTATAAAAATCAGTGTATACTAAGACTGTATGTCCCTGTTTTGAAGGTGGTATGGGGCCTCCTCGAAACTGATTACAATCATAGGGACTGCATATACATCTGCTGACATCACAAGACCCAAACATAGTGAAATCTTGAAACATGAGAAGAATAAGTCTAAGATGACTTCCCTGCTTAGTTTAACAGAACCATATCAGTGTCAAGCAGGAATGGAGATAAAACCAAAAATAATAAAAATCAGGTAGCAACTGAATGTACCAAAAGAAAACATATACCGTGAAAGATCAAATGAGAGGACAAGAAATGTGGAAAATGCATAACTACAGTTGCAAGAATAGAAAAATCTTGAGACAGCCTCATGTTGATCAGGATCAAACACAGGAATAGTTAAGGAGAGGTGAATTTAATCCAAAAGATGAAATGTTAATATTGGAGACTTAAGACATTAGACTACATACAGTCCATTGAACATGCGGGAGCAACAGAAAACTGTAGGCTTTGTAAAACAGAATTAGAAAGAGATACACTTCTTGTTGCTGGTTGTGATATACTAATGGAAGAAGGACTGTATACTGAAAGGCATAATAATGTGGCAAGACTGTTGTATTGGGGATTGTGCCAACATTATAACACTGAAGTAGCTAAAAAACACTGGAAACTTTTTCACATGATATATTAATGTCATTTGGTCTTGGTAAATGTGCAAAAACAACCTACCCAGCCTGTCAGAGGCAACAAACGGTTTTAATTAGCTGCTGGGAGACGTACCACAGAGAAGCTGAACACAGACATATAATATTTTCAGAGTGAGTAAGCTGCTGGGAGATGTGTGTGTATGTGTGTGTGTGTGTGAGTGTAAATGCCCTCAAAGGAATACATCTGGTGGCTAGAGGTACTCAGGCTCAAACCCTGTATCTTGGATACAGGTAAAAAGAGCCTAAAGTCCCTAGCCACTATTACTTGTGAATTTCTGCATCACATTTTTGTTCTGTTCCTCTGGTTTTCAGGAGTGGTAAAACAAAACATTTTATTCAAGCAATTTTCTAAGGTTATAAAAATCAGTATTTGAAATATGTCTCTATTTTGAGGCTGTATTCCCCCATTATTGGCTTTGTTCTGTATTTTTGTGCTAAGCAGCTGTGAGCTATGGTGAAAAGTGAGATCTGAATTCACTAAATGATATGATAGCCATTTAAGTTTGTCTTCCTTTCTTTCAAGAAACTGCTGGTTTAGCTTAGTGGTAATGTTGCTGTGACTGTAGTGTACAGTGTTCAAGACTTGGCAGTGAAATCCATGGTGGTAACACAACATTTCATGCAAGCAACTTTCCAAAATTATACAAGCAATGTTTAAAATGTGTCCCTGTTTTTTTGCCTTTTGCCCACCCCCCAACTGAAAATAAGTTCAAGAAGCTGTGCAACATGCCTATGGCTTACACTACCGTGATTCTGTATTTATATATTGTGTGAGAAGTAGACTGTTATCATGGAAATGTTCTGAATAGGGCAGTTTTATCATTATTGGTGCATGCATTTTGCTTCATTGCCTACTGGAAAAAATGTTCAAACAATAAATTTAAAATGCAATTGTGTGTGGAGGTCGATCTTTATGATGGAAATGTTCTGAATAGGGCAGTTTAGCTATAGGCCCCAGAACCACAGGGCAAGGGGGAGGAGGACTTATGCGCACGTGCACATTAATTTAAACACAAAAGTGCGCAGAAAGCACTTCTTGCTGATAAGGCTCCCAAGTGTTAGCTCCGTGGATAACTGCTTACTTCTAAGGCTCCATTTCTGGAGTAAGTCAGTGATATTTCATTCTGTTATGCTTATGCAGTAAGTGACGGCTGTTTATTTTATGCAGTAGCTTCAAAGTGATAGTGATGGCCGTTTAGTGCTAGCTCCATTTATTTTATGCAGTAGCTCTGAAGTGATATTTCTGGCACCGTTTATTTTATGCAGTAGCTCCAAAGTGATAGTGATGACCGTTTACTGCTAGTTCCAGTCATTTTATGCAGTAGCTCTGAAGTGGTATTTCTGGATCCGTTTATTTTATGCAGTAGCTCCAAAGTCATAGTGATGACCATTTAGTACAAGTTCCATTTATTTTATGCAGTAGTCAAATAGCTCACTTTACAGAACATAGTGGGATAAAGAAAGATTTAGGCCAATGGTAAAGTGGCTGGAATTTCCCTCAATACCTTAATCAAACCAGTGACAAAATGGTACACAGATTGTTACAGATTTGATTGCAGTAATGTTAGTGTACGCATTGCATTTTTAATTCTGTATTTCAGATATACAGAATTAATCACACATGGTACCATCACAACTTCAAATCATACACATACTCACACAAAGACATACTCGGAGGCTCTGATCAAAAATTTACCAAAACAGCAGAGGCCACCAAAGCAGACACCCAAACAACTACCACCTCACGACCCAACACATGCAACACATAGACCACACAGTCAGAGTGTCAAACAGTCACAGCCCTTAAGGCCAAACAAAATGCCAGACACACTTGTCATTGGTGATTCCATAGTCAGACACACTGACGTCCCGCTCACCAGACTGAGTAAAGAGAAGGTCACAGTAAGCTGCCTGTAGAATCCGCCACATAACGCAAGCACTCAGGTCTCTCAACAGCAGGTACAAGTGCGACTCAGTCATTGTCCACGCTGGTGTCAACGACCTGAGGGACTACATGAAAGGGACATCGAGGAGCTCTCTGATTATGTAGCCCAGGCAGGTATGACCCTGACCTTGAGCAGTATCCTACCTTCACCTAGAATGATGCCACAATACAGTGATAAGATGATCAGCTTTAATAATTGGCTTAAATTCTGGTGTCATTCAAAGGGGATCCAATGTCTGTCTGCCTGGGATGACATGCTGGACAAGCCACGCTGCTTCGGCTTGCACCTGTCACCCTGGGCTTCGGATATTGGCAAAGGCTCTTGCCACCCCACAGTGCCTTTTTAGGCAAGGCTCAAATTCTAAACCTACCACCCTAGAACACCAAAAAGGAAAAACTAAGGGTAATGCTGCTCAATGCCAGAAGTCTCAATCTCAAGATGCAGACCCTTCTCAATATGGAGAACATCGATGTCTGTGCTGTGACAGAAACCTGGTTCAAGGCTCCTGAGAGCACCCCAGCACTAACAGGTTTCACCTCATATCATGCGTTCCGCCCCAAAATCCGGACAACACCAAGAAAGGAGGGGTGTCCATATTCATAAAGGACACCCACACCTCAAGGTTGGTCGATGCATCGGAGACCATCCAGGTGCAATTAACCATAGGCAAGACTGCTCTGCAATTTGTAGCATGTTACAGGCCACCCTCTCAAACTCAGGAACCTCACATGGCCTTCCTGAAAACATTGGAGGATAAATGTATCTCCAAACACCATCATACTAGGTGACTTCAACTACCCTAATATAGACTGGGAACACTACTCAAGCCCGAACACTCTAACCCAAAGATTCCTGGAGTTCATAAACTCAAATGCCATGGAACAACTAGTCACCATCCCCACAAGAGGAGAAAACATACTTGATCTCATCATTACGAACATGGGATCAAAATGTTCAACACCGGAAGTATACCCCTCACTGGTGAGATCAGATCATAAACTAATCTCGCTGGAGGTCCTCATCCCGCCCCCACCTGAAACAAAAAAGACCACAGTGAAAAACTTCTCAAAAGCCGATTTCACACTTCTAAAAACTACACTCACAAATGCACAAACCCGACTAGTCTGGTTCTCGGTAATAAAGGCTACATGCAGCTTCCCAACAAGAACACTTTAATGAACGTTAAACAACAACATTTACGACAAACACATTCCACCACGAGAATCACAGTATGTTAAGCGCTTTCATCCACCAAAAGGTAGACTTCATCAGAACAAATATCTTCAGCTGCCGCTTCATTTTTATGTAAATTAAGGCGCCAAAAACATTGCAAATTAAACAATAAAAATTCCTAAAGGCATAGTCAATTGATACAATATAAAATTGGAAGTACTAACAATAGCGTACTTTATATGCATATGATAGGTTCATAATAAAATGTATGTGATACATATATAATACATGGACATGGCACTCTACAAAAACCAATAATAATTCAATAAATGAATAGAATAATGATTAAATAAATAGAGTATGAAATTATACCATATAATAGAAAGCTTAATGGCATAAGATATATGTACCTTAACTGATTAACATTAATGGTACTACTAATTTTTTAAACTTTACTTTTAATTTCAGTGACAGTGGTATCCCATATTTAGACACTTATATTTATAAAACACATAATAATGAATTTGCTTCTAAGGTTTTTAGAAAGAGTACCTATTCGAATGATTATGTTTATTATACAAGTAATCACCCACGCCACATATTCAAGAATATTGTAAAAGGACAGTGTATTAGGGGAGCAAGGATGTCATCCACAAGAAACAAAATGGAGATTGAGATGGAACATATTAGACGACTCTTTTTGGAGAGAGGATATCCTATACATCTCATTGATGACACGATTAATTATGTTTCTATTCAATGGGATTGTAAGTACATTCCTTTAATAGGGAAATATGCATCCAATGTGAAGACAGGACCTATTAGTAGCTTTCCAGCAGGTAGGGTATGTGTTCTCACATATACTCCATATGTAGATAGTATTAAGGAGATATTGACAAGACATTGGGATATAGTGACAGTATCTGATGCATACAAAGAGAAAATAGGACTGTACCCAAAATTGTATATAAGACTGCACCTAACCTTAAAAACTACTTGAGAAAGTAGGGCCGAAGGAAGTATTATAAAGAACATATATAACCCTACAAAAAGATGTGGGAGATGTACACAATGTAAGTACATATATAATCAGGCCTACACAAAATTGGACAATGTGAATGGGACAAGAATCAAAAGTATGAACGGTAATTGTTATACTAAACAGGTGGTGTATTTAGCGAAGTGTATAGAATGCTCATTCTATATAGGAAAAACGGAAAGAACATTGAGGCAACGAGCACTTTTATAAGATCAAACGTAAAGACATGAACAATGCGCTATACTAACACATTAGTGAGGCAGGTGAACATCATACTTTCCAGTTCTCAATTATTGATAAAGAATATTTAAACCCGTTGGGAGGGGACTGGAAAACGAAATTAGCATGTAGGGAAAGTTATTGGCAAATTTTAATGGATGCCACAACAAAACCTGGCCTCAATGACTATATTAGTATAAAACCTTTCTTACTAATGCGATAGTTATACTTGTCCCATCAACATTTTGTTTTATCATTTTGTTTTTACAAATTTCAATCATTTTTAATCAACAGCTAGGTATTATATGATGTATAATATGGCATTTTTATGTATTTAATGGAACTGGATTATTTATTTATATATATATATTTATTTATTTATATTTATATTTATATACACACATATTTATATTTCATTAATTATTTATAACATGATGACCACATATATACATGTATATTTTTAAAATCTAATGATTTATTTATTATGTCATGTATCATATTATATTATTTTATTATATATTTATAGTAGATAGTGTAACATTGAGTGTTTATATCTTAGGGGAGATTCCATATAGAATATAGATCATACACACGAAATGAAGAAGTAAATGCCTTAGAATCAGTTAAGGTACATATATCTTTGCCATTAAGCTTTCTATTATATGGTATAATTTCATACTCTATTTATTTAATCATTATTCTATTCATTTATTGAATTATTATTGGTTTTTGTAGAGTGCCATGTCCATGTATTATATATGTATCACATACATTTTATTATGAACCTATCATATGCATATAAAGTACGCTATTGTTAGTACTTCCAATTTTATATTGTATCAATTGACTATGCCTTTAGGAATTTTTATTGTTTAATTTGCAATGTTTTTGGCACCTTAATTCACATAAAATGAGCGGCAGCTGAAGATATTTGTTCTGATGAAGTCTACCTTTTGGTGGATGAAAGCGCTTAACATACTGTGATTCTCGTGGTGGAATATGTTTGTCGTAAATGTTGTTGTTTAACGTTCATTAAAGTGTTCTTGTTGGGAAGCTGCGTGTAGCCTTTATTACCGAGAACCAGACTAGTCGGGTTTGTGCATTTGTGAGTGGAGTTCTTTTTACTTCTAAAAACTAGTGTGGTCTCCTTTAAGGCCCCTGAGCCAGTGGTAAACATTACTCAAACCGCTGAATCACTTACAAATGCCTTCTACCAGCACCTACAGGACTGCATGGATCAGGCAATCCCAAACAAAACTAAGACTCTCTGTACCAAAGGCAAGCGTCCAGTCTGGTGGACCCCAGCCATAAACAAGCTCTACAACAAAAGGAGGAAGCTACTACAAGATAGAGCAAAATCCTTGAAAGGTAAGACACCTTTGATCATTATAAGTAAAAAACTAAGAGCTCTCATAAAATCATCCAAGGCAAATTTTGAGAGAAAAATCGCCAAGGACTCTAAAGAGAATCATAAGGCCTTCTTTAGCTATGTTAGAAACCTAGGAGGAAACTCCCAGATATGCTCAGAATTAGTTCAAAATGATGTGAAAATTACTGAACCTACACACATTGCCAACATACTGGCTGACAGGTTCAGAGCAAACTTCTCCCTCCCCAAAAGGAGAGATATCTATTCCAGAGGATTGTAGCCCCCAAACATCTCCAAGGTGAGAACTGCCTCACTAAGGCAAAAACACAGCATCCATGGGACCAGATGGTGTCCCGGCTGTGTGCTTCATGAACTCAACGAGGAATTAAACCCACAGTTAGGACAGCTGTTTAATCTTAGCCTCACCTCAGGATAAGACTCGACTCAAGGAGTGGGGTGACTGTGGTCCCACTTCATAAGGCGGTGCCTCCACAGACCCTGGAAATTACCGCCCATTAGCTTGACAAGCCTTATCTGCAAAGCCATGGAGAGGATCATAATGGAACTCATAAATAAAGACATAGGGAACTTGCAGACTTTGGATCCAACCCAGTTTGGCTTTGTCAAAGGCAGATCCTGCCTCAAACTTGGTTGACTTTTGAGACAGTCACCAAGGCCATTGATGAGGAAAGGCAGTCCATACAGCCTACCTCGACCTGGCAAAGGCCTTACACAATACCCCACTCAGGTATCATCGAAAAACTCACAAGCTTGAATGTAAACCCATACATCACAAGATGGGTTGCAAACTGGCTAAGTGACAGAACCCACAGGGTCAGAGTTGCTGGAGCCATGTCAGACTCAAAGCCTGTCACAAGTGGTGTCCCACAGGGCTCAGTCCTGGGTCCACTCTTGTTCGGCATCTACTTTCTGAAGTACAAGCAAACACAGGAGGGTTATGGCTGACAAAGTTTGCAGATGACTGCAAACTGACACATCTGACACAGATATCCTCCAGAAGGGCCTCACAGAAACGCCATGGCCTGAAGTTAAACGCCAAAAAATGCATAGTCATACCCTTCGGGAAAAACAAGGTTACCCCTAGCTACCATATAGGTGGCAATCCACTGAGCACAGAAAAAGTCATCAGAGATCTGGGGACCCAGGTTGACAGTAGCCTTTCGTTTGACACTCACGTTGCTAAAGTAGTTAGGAAAACCTTCTATATCACCCACCTGATCATGAAGGGATTCACATCTAGATCAAGGGAGGTCATCGTCCCCCTGTACTCATCACTCATTAGACCTATGATTGAGTACAATGCCCGTTCGAATGTATCTGACCAGACACCTGCTGCAGCTTGAAAGGCCCCAAAAGTTCCTCACCAAAAGGATAAAGGGTCTCAAAATATGTCTTATGCTGCCCGACTGAAAGAACTCCAGCTCTATTCAGTCTCATACCGCTTGCTCAGAGGTGACCTGTGCCTGACATATAAGGCCATGTCAAACCCAGATTTGATGAATATGCTTCACCTCAAAAATCTAGATCCCTCAGAACCACAAGGGCGGAGACTTAAACCTTGACACGGTTATAAATAGAACGTGCTGGAGGGACAGATTCATCACCCAGAGACTCCCTATGCTGTGGAACAAAATCCCGGTACATGTGAGGCAGAGCACCTCTCTGGCCTTGTTCAAGAGGAATCTTGACCAATGGATGGGAGATTGCAGATATACCCCAGGGATTACTTCAGTGTCACTGCTTGACAGAGGCACAGCAAAATGATAGGCATAGTTTTTATTCAAACTAAAGTGGTGGCGAAAGCCACATAACTATGGGCTAGGCTTATAAATGCCCTTGGGCAGATAGCCTGGTATGAACCTATGAACCTATGAACCTAAAACATAGGAAGTAACCGTACATGAGTTTACTGTATGAGGAATTGCTAGCTGCTCCCATGGTGGTGTGAGAACAGTGTGAAAGTTGGTGAAATATTTGAGGCATTGCTTAGAATGATATTTACAAATTGTCATCAAGGTTCCAAAACATTTACAGTTATTTTGGCATTAGAATGGGCTCTGACGTTGGGTACCACTTGAGACTGCATAGTATTCTAAGATGTTGATGACTGGTTCTAGAGGTCATTTGCACATAATTACAAGTGTAATGTTTTGACCAAGGATGTATTCAAGTTGTTTAATGTCTGGAATAATTTATGTGCCAGAGTTTGTAGGTACAATGCTATTGGATTTATATCGAAAAGGGCTGTAGCTCCAAAGTGACAGTGATGGCCGTTTGGTGCTAGTTCCATTTATTTTATGCAGTAGCTCCAAAGCGATATTTCTTGTGTGTAGCTCCAAAGTAATATTTCATGTGCGTGTGTGTAATTGGGCTCAAACCCTGTACCTTAGGTATAGGGTCATGCATTTTCTACCCACACCACCACATGTGATTCAGGGAGTTTGGCTCATACTTTTGGTCTGTTCCTCTTAAGATTTGTGGCTTTCTGGCAAATCATAATGAAAGCCCTTTGAGTTTCAGTCTTACCATCTTTTTATTTGGAAACACACAGTAACACAAAACACTATTTTAGCAGCTTTCTAAAATTATACAAGCAATATTTAAAATGTGTCCCTGATTTTAGCTCTTTGCCCCCCCAAATAAATTTTGACTTTTTCCAGATTTCTTCTGCTGTGAAATTGAGAGATTTAGCTGTATCAAGTGGATGGTGCAGTGGTAGTGTTGTTGCCTTACAGTAAGAGGTTATGTGGCTTGATTCTTGGCTGGGGTGCCTTCTGTGTGGAGTCTGTATGTCCTCCCTGTATTTGGGTGGGTTCCCTCTAGGTACTCTGGTTTTCTCCCATCTTACAAAGACATGCATTTAGAGCATTTCTCCCTGGGCCGCTACTGAAAACTGGCTTTCTTCCAAGTCTCACTTTCCTGGTAAAAAATGTTAAATAAATAAAAAGATTTACAAGGAGCTGAGAGCTTCAGGGGAAGAGAAGGTTAGCGCTGTGCATTCCAAAACCATTTGCATTGTTAGCACAACAGGTAGTAGCTTACTTTTGATGCAGAAGGCTGTGGGTTCTACTCCCACAGTATGCAGATCACTGATACTGTACTATGCTGCATTTTAAAGGGAGTGGATGCTACAGTCTTGTGAATGCCCTCCTTTGGAGGAGTTACCTAGTAACTATGAACCTGTTATCAGTTTGCCATCCATTCCCTGTTGCAATATTATTAGCTTATAATTGTTTAATATAACATAGGCAATTTATTCTTCAAGGGCAACAGCCAATTTATTTTTAGATGAAACAATGAAATATAAAGTTGTTTCCTAGCAGCAACCTCTTCATTAATTAGAGATCCCATAAATGTGGAATTATTTAGATGACTTACTTCTGCAGACATTTTGCATATTTACTGATATTGGTGGATTATGAGAAGTTTGAGTGGCCTTTTATGGTTGAAATTTTCTAAAATGGGTAGTTTTGTTTTGTCATTATTGGTTCATACATTTGTTTCATTACTTACTGGAAGACTGTTCAAAACTACAGATTTAAAACACATTCTAACAACTAGTGCTATAT
Organism: Protopterus annectens; assembly: GCF_019279795.1. Taxonomy (NCBI): domain Eukaryota; kingdom Metazoa; phylum Chordata; order Ceratodontiformes; family Protopteridae; genus Protopterus; species Protopterus annectens. Next base: position 7,279,665 of record NC_056726.1, read on the forward strand.
TATACAAGGAATATAATTTAATACAATCAGGAAGATGAATCAGGGAATGCATACATGTATACATGACCCTAAAAATGTGTTTGAAAACAGCCCAGAGGAAAGTGTGAAAGGCTCAAAATCATGGACAAAATTTAAGCTTTACTCTTGTTACCAAAGCAATGGATGAAGGTAAAACAGTTCACACCACATTACCTTGACCTGGCCAAGCCTTTTGACACAATCCCCTACTCAGGTGTAGTACAAAAGATGAATAATGTAGGAGCAAACACTTACATCACCAGCTGTATTGCCAACTTGGCTCATAGGATGCAGGAGATCAAAACAGGGGAAGAGACCAGTCACCAATGGAGTCCCCCAGGGTTCGGTGTTGAGACTTTTTATGTTTGGCATATACATCTCAAAAGTAAAAGGAAATACCAAAGAGCTTTGGCCAGCTAAGTTTGAGATGACTGCAAGCTAGGAGAAGTTACTGAATCCCCAAATGACTTAACCATCATGCAGGAAGGCTTGTCCCAAATAATAACTGGTGTCAAAATAATGACAATGCCCTCTGAGAACTGATCCAATTGTTTGGCATTTGGGAACTTGTGTGTACAGTAACCTAACCTTTGACCATCATGTCCCCAGAGTCATAAGAAAGACTTTCTATATAGCACAGCTTGTATACAAATTGATTGTGACTAGATCTAGAGATGTTGTTGTCCCCCTTTACAAAGCTCTCATTATGCCAATCATTTTGTATAAAGCCCACTTTGGCATGTATCTGTCCAGCCCCATGCAACAACTGGAATACCTTCAGAGATACCTTACTAAAAGGATACAAGTCCTAAACAATAGGTCTTGCATGGACCACCTCAAAGATTTATTACTATACTCAGTATCCTACAGAGTGCTTAGAGGTGACATGTCTGGCATACAAAGCATCCTCCGACATAATACAGATGGACCTACTGAACATTAGCAAGTCAAATGGCATCAGAAATACTCAGTCCAGGTATCTAAACTGAATGTTGCGGAGAGATGGATGTATATCACAGAGACTGCCGCTGTTCTGCAACAGACTATCCATAAAAATAAAGCAAAGCTCATCCATGTATATTCAAATGCAACTTGGATCTAGGTATGGGTAATAGAAAATGTACTCCAGGATTTCCCCTCATGCCACTAATGGATAGAGGCAGTTCCTAAATGCTGCATCCCTTACATGTCCCCCTCAAATTATCTATGCTATGAGCACAGTTGTTCTCACTAGGGCTAATATACAATTATCAGCCATGGGGATAGCGAAGACCAATCAGAAAATGTTAATTCAAGCACCAAAAGGGAATTGGCTAAGCTTAAAATGTCCTTCAAGTGAACCTATGTTGTGGTAACAAATAGTTATAAAAAATTACCCTTTTTAGTTCACTAAGTGCCCCTGTCACCCTCCACCCCCCCCCCCAGTCTTTAACAGCTTCCAGTGCCTATAAAAGAACTTGAGTAAGAGGGAGTGTATAAATATTTGGGGACTGATGAAGGATCAACAATAAAAGATGAAAAATGTAAATAAAACTTAGTAAGGAATATTTTAGAAGACTAAAATTAATATTGAAAACAGCACTAACATCTAGGAACAAAGTCCAAGCTATAAAATGATTTGCTCTTCCTGTCTTGACTTGGCTTGGTTTGGAGTGATTGATTGGCCTCAAAAGGTGTTGGATCGGTTGGACAAGAAAACAAGAAGGATGCTTCATGCTCATCAAATGATTTATAAAAATCAGTGTATACCAAGACTATATATTCCCCGTTCTGAAGGAGGTATGGGCCTCCTTAAAATAGATTGCATGTACAGATCTGCAATCATAAGACTCCACACATATCTGCTGACCTCAGAAGACCCAAACATAGTTACAATTTTAAACATGAGGAGAATAAGTTTAAGATGATTTCTTTACTTATTTTAGCAGAAGCATATCAGTGTCAAGCAGGCATAGAAATCAAATCAGAAGCAGTAATCAGGCGGCATCTGAATGTGCCAAAAAACAAAATAAAGAATATAAGCTGAAAGATAAGATGAGAAGGCAAGAACTGTGGAAAATACATAAATATAGCTGCAAGTATAGAAGCCTCGTGGAACAACCTCATGTTGATCAGGACTGAATTCAGGAATGGTAAAGGAGAGTGAATTTAAACCAAAAGAAGAAAGGTTAATATTGGCGGCCCAAGAGAATGGACTATGGTTTACAAAGTCCATTGAACATGTGGGAGAAAGAGACAAATGTAGGTTTTGTAAAACCGAATTGGAAACAGTTACACAGTTGCTGGTTGTAACATACTAATGGCAGGACGACTGTATACTGAAAGGTAGAATAATGTGGCAAGACTGTTGTACTGGGGATTGTGCAAACATTATAATACTGAAGTAGCTGAAAAACACTGGAAACATGAGCCACAAAGCATTATAAAAAATGATGAAGTTTATTGACATATTGGAGCACATGTTATCAGCAGTTCCAGCAGTTCAAAAAAATAAATGTTAGAAAACCAGATGTAGTACTCCATGAAAAGAAGACAAAAGTAGTATTGATCAGTGAAATCGCCACACCCAGTGACTACAGTGTCATATACAGACAGACACAAAGTCATAAAATACCAGGATCTGCAGGCAGAAATGAGGGTAATGTGGAAGAAGGACATCCAGACCATTCCAATGGTAGTAGGAGCAATGGGTCTTATAAAAAAAGAATTTACAATCATACTTAGATATGTTACCAATACATGTAACTCAGTAATTGCAGATGGAGACATTACTGGGCACATTGTAGGTGCTGCAAAGAGCACTTTTGGCTAACATTAAAGATTGAAACAACTATAATTTCATGAACTTTAGACATACTTTGACTTAGGAATGGGGTCCATTCCCATCATGGTATTAGAAACCCAAAAGACCTGGAAAAATTAAAGAGAACAGAAGGCATCATTATGAGTATGTTAATATCAATGTAGGCGATTTTTTTTTTCTTTTTAGTTTTGTAACATAACTACAAAAGGATTTATATTTAACTTTGGCTTCAGAGGCCAGACTAAGTTCAGAGCTCCTTAAGCTGATCTGATAATCTGATAGTGTTCTTCAATTTTTGTAATGCATTTGATGCTTTCATTTACAAGGGGGTGATGTACTGAACAATTTAATGAATTTATTTCTCTTTTATTTCTTTTATGCATAGTTTATTTATATTGATGGACCACAGGAGTGGTTTGTTTTTGAATTTTCCATGATACTTGCTTATGGTAAGGGCTGCTATCTCTATGCATTTTTTTTTCTAAATGGTTGTAGAATTCCTTAATGATGTTTGCTGCTGTATAATGATGAGAGGAAGTTCATTCAAAAGAGAGGTTTGATATTTCATCGCAAAGTAAGTTGAGGTTGTCATATATCAGTAGTCTTTATGATTTGCTGTAAGAGCTTTTTGGTGTTAAAAGCAGCAGGTCACAAGTTTGTGGTCAGACTTCACTGGAGAAGACAATACCAGAGGAGTAGTGCAAGAGGTGGTCATAGTTGTAAGAATGAGATCGTGGGGGGGGTAGTGCAAGAGGTGGTCATACTTGTAAGAATGAGATCAAGGGGGTAGTGCAAGAGGTGGTCATACTTGTAAGAATGAGATCAGGGGTAGTGCAAGAGGCGTTCATACTTGTAAGAATGAGATCAAGGGGGGGTAGTGCAAGAGGTGGTCATACTTGTAAGAATGAGATCAAGAGGGGGGGGTAGTGCACAAGGTGGTCATACTTGTAAGAATGAGATCAGGGGGGGGGTAGTGCAAGAGGTGTTCATACTTGTAAGAATGAGATCAAGGGGGGGGTAGTGCAAGAGGTGGTCATACTTGTAAGAATGAGATCAAGGGGGGGGTAGTGCAAGAGGTGGTCATACTTGTAAGAATGAGATCAAGGATGCTGTGTCCGGTATCTCTCAACTGGTCAAAGTTTTGCAGGATGTCCTGCTTTTTGCCTCATATTGTTGAACTGTCCCTCATAAAATTTGTGGCTTTCTGGAAATTCATTGAGGACAGAAGTTATTAAATAAGGATAGACCAAGTTTCAGACTTCAGAAAATGCATGATAATGTTAAACCTATTATTCAATCAAGTTTCTAAGTTTTAAAAGCAATATTTAAAATCTATCACTGACTTTCAGCTTTTGTGTCTGCACTTCCACATTATTTTTTACTTTCTCCATAATTATTTCATTAAGAAGTTGATTGTGTCCTCTAATAGGATTATTGTTTTTCAGATGAGATGTTAAACTGAGGACCCATCTGTCTGAGTTGGTGATGGCTCAGGTGAATATAAAAGATCATAAAGCACTTACTGAAAAGAGTAGGTAAAGTTCTTTTGTGTCCTGACCAAATTTCTTCCCAATTAGTATGAATACCACCTCAGGTCTCCCCTGAAAAGAGGCCACTGTCCTAGCGGGGCTAACCTGGTCAACAAACTGTAAATAAATAAAAATAATTAATATTCATTAGGAGTTAGGGTCCTTATCTCCCTTGTAACATTACAGATCCTAGCACCTGAAAGACAACTCACTGTAACCCTCTTCTTGTCTAGCCATGTGAGTGACAAGTCAGATGTTCTTCATCTCACATTGCTGCAGTCCTTACTTATGGGTAGTCCGCTGTCCTCGGTCGGCCCGAATACCAAAGTATTAGGCTGACGTCGGTCATGGGCGCCTAGATCTGACATCAGAGCGTCAGGGTATAAAGGCGCATGACCGACATCATATCCTCAGTCTTTTTTGCCGCATGGTCCGATGCAGAAGCAGCGTTGCAAGTGCCGTTCGGCGTTCTGAAATTTTTCGTTTTTGGAGTTTCAGACCGATACCAAGTTGGGCTAAGTACCCCGTTGGGGAATATTTTTGTTTTTTCTTGCTTCAGTTACTTACCGGATGTCAGAAAAAGTGAATAATTGTATTTCTTGTGGGAAACAGATACCGCATAGGGATTACCACTCGCTTTGTATTCCTTGTTTGGGACCGGAGCACGACGTAGTCGGGTGTCAGTTTTGTGCTAGGTTTAATAAGCGCACTATAAAACGGAGGTTAGATTGCGCTAGGTTAGTCTTTGGCAAGAGGTGTAATTATAATATGCCGTCGGATGTTCCGACGCCTGCTTCTACTAAGAAGCACAAAGACAAATCTTTAAAGCCTAGGCAGGATGATTCGTCCGTTACGGACGCCGGATCTTTAGAAGCTACAGCTGAACAGGTGGTTCCGGCTGAAGTTTCTGTTGGGTCCCAGGGGGAAACTTTGATTTTACAAGATGTGGCCTCTCAGGAGGCAGGTCAGGCTGAAGGGGCCTCTCAGGTTACTATTCTCCCTTCTATGCCTAAGGTGGTTAGGCCTTCTGTTACTGTTTCTAAGGCTCCTTCTAAGGGCAGGTCTGTTTTGCCTTCCTCTGGTGTCAGTTCTGGTTCTTCAGGTTCTGTGCCTAAAAAGCACATGCTTAAAATGGCAGAGGATTTGATTACTTTAATTAGAGGTTCTATGCCCCCTCCTGATAAGAGGCCCAGGATGGAGCCAGAGTTGGAAAGTTTGGAGCAGGCCTCAGATGATTCAGAGTCTTCTGCTGAAGACATTCAAGATTTCCCTCCTTATTCTGATTCTGATGCAGAGGATTCCACTCCTTCTGCTTCTCCTCCAGAGGATTTTTCATTTTCAGAAACTTTGCATTCCATGAGGGAGCATTTTAAATGGGAAGGACAGGATTACTCTGATTCACGGAAGAGACTTAGGGAGTTCTTGTTTTTACCACAGCATAGACCCTTAGCTATACCTCCAGTTTTGGATGTTGTTTCAGATGTTTTCTCGAAGCTTCCCTTAATCCAGATTCTGTGCCTCCTGCCCCAGTTAAACCGGACAGGTATTACAGGGTGCCTGAGGCTCATAAATATCTGTATAAGAGTCCTAGGGCAGACCCAGAAACTATTAGTCAGGGGCCTAAGGGTGTTAGAGCCTCTGTTGTTAAGAATCCGGTTCCTCTGGATAAGGAAGCTAGAGCTTTGGATAGATGGGGTAAGAAGGTGTATACCTCTTCTACTTTAGCAATGAGAGCTTTGAACTGCCAGTTTCATATGTTGAAGTATCAAAATGTCCTCCTTTCTCAGCTAAGATCTAAAGTGGATGCTTTGGCAGAGGGCATAGAGTGTAAAGAATTGCAGGATTTAGTGCATGTTTCTGAACAGGTGGGTAAGCACTCTTTGCAATGTGGTTTTGATGCTTTACAGGCTTCTTCTAGGGTGGCTGCCACTGGTTCAGTTATTCGTAGGCACGCCTGGCTTAAGGATCAGAATTTGTCTGAGCATGTTAAGTCTAGAATTCTGGATGCCCCTTTACAGTCTGAAGTTTTGTTTGGTCCTCCTGTGGAGTCAGTCTTAAAGAAAATGGAAGACAAGGCTAAGTCTATGCAGACTGTTAAAGATTTTTTGCAGGTACAACCTCCAAAGTTTAGTAGAAATTGGCCTACTAAGGGGTGGACGTACCCTTCTTCTGATTCTCAGTCTAGGGGTAGATCTAGGCGTGGTAGTACCTTCAGGCCGAGACAATGGAGTTCACCTGCTCAATCTGCTGGTGAGGGCTGGGCCAGTCCTTTCGTAAACAGGCCCAATGACCTGCATTTTCAGCTGCCAGATTCTTCTTGCCTGGCAGCTCCTTTGGGAGGAAAGTTGGCTCTTTTCAAGCAAAATTGGCATTTAGTCACCCAGGACAAATGGGTATTGGACATTATAAACCGAGGTTACAAGTTCTATTTCCATACCATGCCTCCTTTCAAAGGCATGCCAGACGTCCCTCCTCGGCAAAGGATAGAGGCTCACAAACAAATTTCTTTACTTCTTCAAATAGGAGCTATACAGCCAGTTCCTCTGTCAGAAGTGGGCCTAGGATTTTATTCTCGCCTGTTTCTAGTTCCAAAGAAAGGGAACACGTGGAGATCAATTTTGGATTTATCTATCCTCAACACTTACCTGGACATTCCAAAGTTCAAGATGCTGACTTTACAACAACTTTTACCTCTGTTGGGAAAAGATCACTGGATGGTTACTCTGGATCTCAAAGAGGCTTACCTTCATGTTCCTATCAGGCCCAGTTGCAGGAGGTACCTGCGTTTTCGGGCTGGAAATTTACATTATCAGTTCTCTGCATTGCCCTTTGGCTTATCTACTGCGCCCAGAGTGTTCACAAAGGTTCTGGCTCCAGTGATAGCCTTTTTCAGACTAAGAGGAATACAGATTTATCCTTATTTGGACGATTGCCTGATTATTGCACAAGAAAAGGACGAACTTCTTCATCATCTACAGTATGTGATGGCAGTGTTAAGATGCCTAGGGTATTCTGTGAACGAAACAAAGTCCAGTCTAGTACCCTCTCAGGACATGTGCTTTCTGGGTGTGAGACTGAATACAGCTTCCCAGATGGCTTTTTTGACCCGGACAAACAAAGAAGCCTTTCTCTTTATTTCCATCAAATGTCTCTACGGTCCAGGCTGACTGCAAGGACAGTCCTTCAAGCCTTGGGGTTCATGGCATCTTGTATTCTGGTGCTTCCCAATGCCAAATTGCATATGAGGAAGCTTCAATGGTATCTCAAAATGTATGGACACAGCACTGCCAAGATCTAGACACTGTCATTCAGATAATACCTTGCATTCAGAAGGAGTTTTTGTGGTGGGCTCAGGAATGTCACCTAAACAAGGGACTCTCTGTGACCCGGCCAGAGGCGAGTCAGATTCTAACGACAGATGCCTCGGACAAGGCTTGGGGAGCACACCTCAATGGAAAATGGGTGCAAAACACGTGGCCTGTCAAACTCCAACATTTGCATATCAACTTGAAGGAAATGTTAGCAGTCCAGTTTGCATTGATGGCTTTCAAAGATTTACTTCACCCAGGGCAGGTGTTGATTCAAACAGACAACACTACTGTCATGTGGTACATCAACAAGCAAGGGGAACCCATTCTTACCCTCTTTGCAGGCAAGCGATGATTTTGTGGGAAACTGCTCTCAATCTACACCTCAATCTTCAGGCAAGGTTTCTACCAGGAGCACAGAACTCCTTAGCAGATGTGTTGAGCAGACAAATAGTGGATCCTCACGAGTGGAAATTGGATCCTCATGTATTTCAAAAGTTGACAGTGTTATGGGGAACTCCAGACATAGATCTGTTCGCTTCTCCACTAAATTACCAGTTGCCAAAGTTTTGCACAAAAATGTTTCATCACACAGCTTGGAAGGTGGACGCTCTATCATTCAGTTGGAACAATCTGCATGTATATGCCTTTCCACCTCTGCCTCTTCTTCCCAAGGTACTTTTGAAGGCCAGACAAGACAAGCCAACCATGATTTTGATAGCCTCGATTGGCCTCGGATTGGCCTCGACAACACTGGTACCCACTACTGAGGAGTTTAGTACGAGAACCTCCATGGCCTCTGCCTTTGATTCCGCACTTTTTGTCACAAGAGGACAATCACTTCCTCAATGTCAAGATTCAGTCTCTGCATCTAACAGCCTGGCATATTCTATTTTAGACTCTGGAGGGTCTCAGCTTCCACAACAAGTTTTGAATGTTATTTTGGAGGCCAGGAGGCCTAGTACCAGGAAAGTTTACGCTGATAAATGGAGGAGTTTTTTTATTTGGAGCAAAGGAAAGGACTTTGATGTCTCCAAACCTGATTTAAGTGTTGCTCTTCAATATCTTACTGAGTTATTGGACAAGGGTTTGTCTTTCTCCTCGATAAAGGTCCATGCTGCAGCCATTTCTGCTCACTATGATTGTGACCCTCCTTTATTCTCTCATCCTTTGTTTAAGCAATTTCTTAGAGGGGCAAAGAATATAAGACCCCCACGTAGAGCTCCTACTCCTGCTTGGGATCTCAATTTTGTGTTGGAAAAACTTACTCTACAACCTTTTGAGCCTGCAGCTACTGCCGAGTTAAAGTATTTGTCATGGAAAACTGCTTTTTGTTGGCCATTACCTCTGCAAGAAGGGTTTCTGAATTACAGGCCCTTATGGCAGTGGAGCCTTTCCTGATTTTTCATAAGGATAGGGTATCTTTGCGTACTAATCCTTCCTTTATGCCTAAAGTGGTTTCTAGTGTGGCCTTAAACCAAACTATTTATTTGCCTACTTTTTATGCAAACCCCCAAAATAAAGGGGAGAAAATTTTGCATACTTTGGATATTCACAGGCAGTTGCGTTATTATTTGAGCAGAACCAAGGAGTTCAGACAGTCTCAGCAGTTGTTTGTTTCTTTTGCTTTGGGTTCACAGGGTAAACCTGTTTCAAAACAAACTATTTTTAAATGGATTGGGTTTTGTATTTCTTTCTGTTATTCCCATCATGGTAAGGAGATTCCTGCTGGAATCAGGCCTCATTCCACTAGGGCTACTGCTACTTCTACAGCCTTTCTAAGGGGGGTAGCTACAAAGGACATTTTGGAGGCAGCTACTTGGAGTTCAGTGCATACTTTTTCTAAACATTACCACCTTCCTCTTTATTCTAAATCTAGGGCTGGATTTGCCACTGCAATTTTACAGGGCATTTTGGCAGCCCCTAATGCTTTATGATTTTACCAACCTCCCTTTCCCGTTGCTTTGGGATTCTACCCATAAGTAAGGACTGCAGCAATGTGAGATGAAGAACATAGTACAGTTTTGTACCTACCATAAATGTAGATGTTCGAAGATCCACATTGCTGCAGTCCAATTTACCCTCCCTCCTTCCCCACTGTAGTTTGACATGGTGCTATGCTTTAGTTGATGGTTGTTGTTGGGCATGTTTTTGGGAGGTATTCTGTTTTTGGCTGTGGCCTTTCTGGTTTGGCCTTCTGACATCTGGGGCAAGAAAAGACTGAGGATATGACGTCGGTCATGCGCCTTTATACCCTGACGCTCTGATGTCAGATCTAGGCGCCCATGACCGACATCAGCCTAATACTTTGGTATTCGGGCCGACCGAGGACAGCAGACTACCCATAAGTAAGGACTGCAGCAATGTGGATCTTCGAACATCTACATTTATGGTAGGTACAAAACTGTACTTTTACCTGAGACTGAACTCGCACATCACTAAAACCTTTCTGCTGTTGCTTTGGTTAAAAGTGGTACATTTCAGATGATTGTGATCAGGTTGAGTGTTTATGGAGTATATGCATGAGATGGCAGGATTTTTGATGAGACATACATTTTCTTACATATAGAAAACTTTAGGGGTGATTGTTTTACAGCCTCAGAATAAAACATTTTGGTATAATTAAAGGATCATGTTGGAGGTATACAAAAGACCTTAAGTGAGATGGAAACCTCTGGATTAATTAGGCATTTTACATCTCTCATTTATGGAATTATTAGAGTGAGTACAAGTCCTTTATCAGTGAGTATAAGGCAGTATGCACACTGCCATAAGAAACCTAGTGCTAAAAGGCTGACAACAGATGTGAAGCCAGTGGGTTGCCATTTCATCTAGTCCAGTGCTTAGGTATTACGATGAGTAAAGAAAGTACAGCACTGAGCTATTTGGATAATATGAAAGAGAGGGTTGTCTCAAGCTTTAGCAGTCAAAGGGGAGAAGCTTTTTAGTAAGTGACCACTATGTGAGCAGGAGGAGATACCAAGACATTATTTAAAGTAAGGGGAGGCAACTCAAGAGACAATACGTTTAAAAGAGTAATGCAGACTGCCTTGATGAGCATTCTGTATTCTTGCTATATGGAATGCAGTGGGAGGGAAAATGTATTCAAATAGCTTAAGGGGATAAACTTAGTAAGAATGGTACTTTTATGCTTACTGATAGCAGACAATAAAACAGAAGAGTAAGATAATTGATAATTATATGTTCAAATTACTATAAAGGGGTGGACAACAACAGATACACTGGGGTTTAAAAACACATAAAAATAGGAGGATGGGGAAATTCCTAGATGCTAGGTCTGTTACTGAATGGTATGGAACTGCTTTAAAGCAATCAGAACTCCAGAACTAGCCTGACTGCCACTTCCTTCACTAGAAAAAAATAGGGTTTAATACTAACAGCTAAAACACTTAAATGTCAAAATGCAGTGTAGCTATTTAATAAAATTACTAATGAAGGCTCTGACACTGCCAGCCCAACTATATGGAATCTTGTAAATAATTGTATGTCATTTGTGAATATTGATATGATTTATACAGAACTGTATGTTATGTACCGAGCTTTGAGATTGTAATCACTGCATACCCTGTAGGAACATAGAAGATTAACTTAAAAACTTCAAGAAAATAAGTTGAAATTAAGTGCTTCTTTACTATATTCCTACCTATATCTAAAATATACTATGCCTTAAATAACTTACTTACAGAGCAAGGCAAATGCAGACAAGTGGATGTTATTGCTAGGGCCAAGAGAAAATGCAAAGTGCTCACAGTCTCTCTCTCAGAGAGTTCTTAAATTACTATCAAACATTACTGCAGGGTTAGCTTGGATGACATCACTCTTTGTCACCTACCTTCAGTTCCCAGGCTAATTGAAACTAACTTCTCAGTGTTAGAAGTACATATCTCTAAGAACTTTGCAGAACTTGAAAGTCATAAAACAATAAAACACTTTTACAACTGAAACCTAGTAATTAATTTTATCAAGACAATAGAAATAAACTTCTAGCTCTAGACATCCTGTCTTTGCTGCATTAACTAACTTTTATAGCACAACATAAAACACTTAATTTCAACTTATTTTCTTGAAGTTTTTAAGTTAATCTTCTATTTTCTAGCAGGGTATGCTGTGATTACACTCTTGAAGCTCAGTACATAACATACAGTTCTGTATAAATCATATCAATATTCACAAATGACATAGAAGTATTTACAGGATTCCGGATAGCTGGGCTGGCAGTGTCACAAAGGCTTAAAGAGAATACCTAAAACAAATTCAGGTAGTAAAATGTATTTAAAACAGATTAAAAAATGGAAAATCTTCAGTATATCTGATGATGAGTGAGCTAAAACCATCTCAGACCAGCAGATCATAAGATCCTTATAGCATTATTATAAAGAAGAAGAAGACGTAGGGTAAGGGGGAAAAGATCACATAATTTAGCCCTTGCAGCACTTGGATCAGTTCTTTGATATACATTACATTCAGGGAGGCTGTCTCTCTTTAACAAGCTCTTTCCCAATGCTAACTGTGCCTAAAAAAGAGTTCACTACCTCAGCCAAGAAGCTAAATAGTTAAGTTTGACCAATATGAAGCTGGAGGAAGCTGCACCCAGTTCCCTTGGCATGTGCCAAGAAGCGGTACTCACATATGCCCTCCTCCTAATTTTCATAGTACATTTCTTCCCTTTAACACCATCACTCACCTTCTAGTCAGTCATGTATTTCTCACTGTCCGCACTCCCTATCCATCTTCAATCCTCAGTGAGCCCAGTATGTCCCATTCCTTCCATCCTTGTAATCTATCTTAACTTCTCCTTCTGAAATGTGACGATACTCTGCAGTTTACTTCAAGTGGTTGAAATCAATCGCAGAATAACCAACACACTTGTCATCACCTTCTTATCTTATTCAAACTCTCTTCTATCTCATATACACTCACCACCTTGTCAAGTATTCTTGAAATCAGTTCCTTCATACCGGATATTACTATTTTATCTATTTTTCAATTATTTGCTATATAGCTTTTAGTCCACTCTGTCATAAATAATGTTAAATTCACTTTGTACATTTACATCTTTTCATATACCAGTCCACATACATATACTTTTCATTAATTACTTCCTTCCCTCCATAAGGATTCCTTCTAATTCCTCGACTGCTTTCCACATCTCTTGCACAGACTGAACCAGCCAGCACAACTCAATAATCCCTGCATCTTTCATGCCACATCGCCTGTCTACACCACTGCATTTTTATTCCTTCTCTCCAACTTCGCTAGTAAATAAAACAGTCTATGTAATCCCTTATGTGTTCATCCCAAGCAGGTTTCACACATTAATTCTTTGTATTTTTCCAAAAACCTACACACATTCCCCTTATACCAGCATAGACTATTCCTCTACATTCTACCTTTCCTTCCAACTCTTACCTCCTCTGTATCTCTTTTTTGTTATGATCTCCTTCAAAGAATTTTAGCTCTGAATTTGTCTTCATTTCCTCTACTCCCTTTTTATTGTCTTCCCTCCACCATGTCTCATGCTGTCCTTTATGGATAATTCAACTCTCTCTTTCTCCAAATCCAAACTCATATGTCAAGTAGTGACATTCCTTCAGTTTAGTTTCCTTTTACCTGCAATCTGTGAAAACAACCTTTTAGCAACCCCTTTCTTTCCAACTTTTATACATTTTTGTTCTTTCCCTCTTCTTCCAATTGTTTCACTTTCCTCCTCCTCCTCACCAAGTTTCCTTCCATCATCTCTATTGTTTTTTCATCTCCTCCACAATTTCATCCTTTCTGATCTTGTCTCTGTAAAAGCTGTAATAATGTTTACAAGGGTAACACATCTCTTTTCCTCAGCCAGTTCTGCATAATGATGTTGACTGCATAGACCTGAAGCCATTGCATCCCCCACCCACCAATTCATCCCTGTGGAATTTAAACTTTCCTTACAAAATTATAGGCTTTTCCCACCTCCATACATAATCTTTGTAAACCTTGCAATTCCCTGACACCACTGTTCCACCATATCCCTTGATTATTTTGTAAACAGAGACCCTACTTTGGATATCACCATCACGATGACATTATTAATTGTGCCTATTAAAGGATCTGATGTTAATACTTTCTGAGTTTCTGCTTGTACTTTCCTATGGTTCTTGGTTTTTATTTCCTTTACTATGCTTCACACTCCTAGGCATAGAAATAGTCATTCTTGCCTCAGCACAATCTTACATAATACCTCTTTTCCATACCAACCAACTAGCCTCACTGACATAGTTTCCATCCTGTTACATTGTGGGTTTGCTTCCTCCTGAAACTGTTCAGATTCCTTCAACATCACTCAAAAAGCTCAATATATGTCTTTTATCAAAAGAACCATATACAAAAAGGTAGACTAAAGCTTTGCTTAGATTATTTTATTCTCTTGTTCAAGCTTTTGCAGATATCCATTGGTGTTATCTCCATGACCATGAGGAACAGTCACAGAGAGAATTTACTCCCACATACCATCCACCTCCATACCGGTTTGCTTTCCACTCAGACTGATTTTAATGTTAGGACAAGTTGAGCCCATGTTAGACAAGTCAGCACTTGATGCCCCTGTAGTTTATAGTATATGGCTTTGAGGTATCCTCTGAACATTCACCCCATACCAGCACATTCAATTGGAATGGTCTTTCTACAGAGTCAAAGGTTATTTTAATGCCAAGGAAGAATAATACCTGTTGTTTTCATCCCTATCTTCTCCATTCCGTCTACAAAAAACCAATACTGCAAACCATTTATGATTTCTGGCAACTATACTGGCTTATTGCAGCTAACAAAAACAAGCAGATTTGTTTCTTTAAAATAACTTTAGAAATATTTCATAACATGACATGTTTCAACTTTGCTATTTCATCTTGAAAGGTATGGAAAACAGAGGGTTATGCATCAACACACATATATTATAACATTTATTAGAAAAGTACATTTTTTGAGATTTTAAGACATTTCCTAATTATTCAACTACTTCTGAATTCTAGGTAATGGCTATTTGATTTTTACTCGTGCAAAAATCTACCTGTTATCATAGGATCACAGGGGGTTACTAGAATAATGGCCCTGGGGCCCTTACAAGCCTAGCCAAGAGTTATCCTCAAATTTATTACAAAAGTAACATTTTTGAGATTTTAAGACATTTCCTAATTATTCAGCTACTTCTGAATTCTAGGTAATGACTATTCGATTTTTACTCGTGTAAAAATCTACCTAACTGTTAGCATAGGATCATAGGAGGTTACTAGACTAATGGCCCTGAGGTCCTTACAAGCCTAGCCAACAGTTATCCCAAAAAATAAATGTCAGTCAGCACCTGTTGCCCTTGTCAGTCAGGGACAAAGGTGGAACCCCTGGGACAAATTTGTGGTTTCCCATCCACTCGTCAAGGTTGTACTTGAAGAGGGTCAGTGAGGTATTCCATTTGACATATATGGGAAGTATATTCCAGAGATGGGGCAGCCTCTGGGAGACAAACCTGTCTCTCCAGCAGGTTTTGTTGATGTTGCATATTAGATTTAGGCCTATCGAGCAGGTAATGTGCGATAAGTTAGACTTACGAATATGGAGCAACTCTAGTAGGGCACGGTCCAATATTGCCTTGTAGGCGAGGCACAGATCACCTCTGAGCAATCTGTATGATACTTAGTAGAGTGATAGTGATCTGAACCAATTTAAGCAAATTCTGCTAAGATTGTTGTTGTCTCTAGTCTGATTAAAAATATTTTGACAAAAAAAAAAAAAAAAAAAAAGAAAGAAAAGCTACCAATGTACCAAACAATTTCAAATACAGTCAATGCTAAATTCAAATGTTCAATGTCTTACTAACAGTTATACTACAGCGTATCACTTTATTCTTTAATATTTTGCCCAAGGCACATTGCGATTTTCAAGCTGACAGCTGATTCACCCATTATATATAAAAAAGTTCCTCCCAAGCATGCATAGTCATAACCTAATCAACTATAAGCTTTACTTATTCTCGTAAATACGCAAACCACAAATAATGAAACAGCAATGATTAACCGATTAAAGTAAGCTAGATTAAAACTGCAAAAAATTTATTTTTTGAGATACAACACTAGAGGTCAGCATCTTCACAATATAGGCACCTTAATAAAAAGCACATAATAAGTATAATTATACATTCAGAAATGATTAAAATATTTCTTATGCCCATCAGTCAATTACAGGAGTCCTGTTAGATTCCTTAAAAGTACATGTCAATGTCAGCCAGAAGAATGTGTGTTAGATTGTTAAAATCAAGAACTTAATTCTTGTTTTCTGGATGAGTTTATTCTATCCAAGTAAATGTTCCATATTTGCAGAATTTCATTGTGAGTGTCGGCTACATCACCATATCCCCTCTGACTTTAATAACTGTGTTTAAACTAGCTTTACAAAATTATATTTACAACAAGTAATGCCTTGCAGTGACAATCCAGTTAATGGAATTAAGCACAAGAGGTAAAACTGAGCATGTGCTAATCACACAGACATATCATCATTCTCTTTCGGCTTTTCCCATTAGGGGTCGCCACAGCGGATCATCTCTTTCCATTTCTTCCTATCCTCTGCATCTTGCTCTGTCACACCAACCGCCTGCATGTCCTCTCTCACCACGTCCATAAACCTTATCTTAGGCCTTCCTCTATTCCTCTTACCTGGCAGCTCCATCCTTAGCATCTTTTTCCCAATATACCCATCATCCCTCCTCAGCACATGTCCAAACCAACGCAATCTCGTCTCTTGCTTTGTCTCCAAACTGTCCAACATGAGCTGACCCTCTAATATACCGATTCCTAATCCTATCCATCCTAGTCACACCGATTGCAAATCTTAACATCTTTAACTCTGCCACATCCAGCTCTGACTCCTGCCTTTTTGTCAATGCCACTGTCTCCAACCCATATAACATAGCTGATCTCACTACACTCTTGTAGACCTTCCCTTTCACTCTTACGGATACCCGTCTGTCACAAATCACTCCTGACACTCTTCTCCACCCATTCCACCCTGCCTGTACTCTCTTCTTCACCTCTCTTCCACATTCACCATTACTCTGAACTGTTGATCCCAAGTACTTAAACTCGTCCACCTTTACCAACTCTACTCCCTGCATCCTCACCATTCCTCTACCCTCCCTCTCATTTACACACATATATTCTGTCTTAGCCCTGCTGACCCTCATTCCTCTGCTCTCTAGAGCATATCTCCACCTCTCCAGAGTCTCCTCAACCTGATTCCTACTCTCACTACAGATCACAATGTCATCTGCAAACATCATAGTCCACGGGGCCTCCTGTCTGATCTCATCTGTCAACCTGTCCATCACCACTGCAAATAAGAAAGGACTCAGAGCTGATCCTTGATGTAATCCCACCTCCACCTTAAACGGATCTGTCACTCCCACTGCAGTCCTCACCACTGTCACACTACCCTCGTACATATCCTGTACCACTCTTACGTACTTCTCTGCCACTCCCGACTTCCTCATACAATACCACAACTCTTCTCTAGGCACCCTGTCATATGCATATAACAATGAATATTTAAATAAAATAATCTGCAACTGACAGCTAATTGAGTATACAAAAATACAGCAATTCTAACTGAGACACAAAGTCAAAATAAAATATTTGGTTTATGTGTCACTATTTCTGCACAAGAAAACATATGTGTATATTGTGAGCTAATGCATAGAACAGCACTAGGCCATCCAATCATCAATAAGATAACATTAGGCCAAGTATATCTAACAAAACCCTGTGTAGACAGGAAAATACTAGTCTGCTATAATCAACAGGGACACACCGGTAAATGTCAAGGGTACATAAACACACATGGGCTTCAGCACTGGCTAAAACTTGCACAAAGGTGTGCACAGCTATGCAACAGCATCTTATGTGTTCCTATCTTCCAAAGGAGGCAGAATTAGTGTGCTGCAGGCATACGCATCAATGACACTGAGCACATTCCTAGGCATGATGCTAACCACATCAAACACTGTAGCATATTCTGGAAGGTGGTCTAGGCACAATTTGTACAACACAAAGAGCTTGACATCTGCACTGAGTATTATAGCCTGAATCTGCAAATGCTTAAGGATATCTGATAGACCAGAGTGATGTGGCACACAGCCATCTACCATCTAATATAGACTGCAGATGGCCTCATCACCAGTCTGTGTACTCAATATCCAGGCACATGTGGTCCACATCTTAACATCTGGCAGCTGCATCAGGAATTTAAGGGTATGACAGCAAGCCAATATTATCTCAGTCACAACTCTCTGAAACTCAGAAATAGTACATGTTGTCTAACAGTGAAGCATGGAAAAGTCTCAGTGCACAGATATTACATCATTCCTCTCAGGAAACTATGTTAAACTATCTATTACAACCAAAATTGATGTCAAGAATATGCATCTGTGAATGGTAAGTGAGAAGAAATGTAGGCAGGTGCTTAAATGGAGGATGTGGCAGAGATGTCCTTAGGCAGCTGAAGATATGCTTCAGCTGCTAGCATACATGAGAAAAGCTTCTCTAGTGTACACACCAATCATTTGGTAAGCACTTGTTTGTGTAAAAATCTTCTCTAGTGTACACACCAATCATTCGGTAAGCACTTGTTTGCATAAAAAGCTCCTGCAGTGTACACACCAATCATTCGGTAAGCACTTGTTTGTGTAAAAAGCTCCGGTAGTGTACACACCAATCATTCGGTAAGCACTTGTTTGTGTAAAAAGCTCCTGTAGTGTACACACCAATCATTCAGTAAGCACTTGTTTGTGTAAAAAGCTCCTGTAGTGTACACACCAATCATTCGGTAAGCACTTGTTTGTGTAAAAAGCTCCTGTAGTGTACACACCAATCATTTGGTAAGCACTTGTTTGTGTAAAAAGCTCCTGTAGTGTACACACCAATCATTAGGTAAGCACTTGTTTGTGTAAAAAGTTTCTCTAGTGTATACACCACTCACTCGGTAAGCACTTGTTTGTGTACAGGATGCTGCAGAGTATGGTGGTTCCCCAAGCAGCATTAGATGGCAGTACATTACACACTATCATTTAGCAGTGGGCATGTAACACCTTTAGCAGCTGACATACATCTGTAGATTCCTGAGCACTTTCTAAAAAATCATGACGAGAAGCAGAAGCTAAACATATATAAATACTTTGTGAACAGTAAATGCTACTAACACATATACAAACATGTACACACAACAGTACTGTTCAGCAAAATCTCTTCTTTACAGAGATTTAATCCACATTTTCCAAGTGTTTACATGAATACTGTAATACATTAAACACAAAAAGAAAAAAAGTTCTATCGTCTTTTAAGTTTTCACAGACATCTTTTTGCATCTTAGAAACACACCTCTCAGTTTCATAGAACATGAATTCTTGGCAAAGCCAAAAATAATAGGAGACAAAGCATCAAAAATCAGGGAAAGATTTTAAATATTGCTCTCATATATTTAGAAAGTTACTAGAATAATATCAGCAGAACTAAAAATGTAATCAGAACTAAGAAGGGAAGAACATCTGAAGCTTTTGCAGAAATATGTGTTGTGTTTTATAGAGTTCACTTCACCTGGCATCAGGTGTAACAGAAAGGTTAGCCTCAAGTGCTTCTCCATCACAGAAAACATTGCAACAAATACAGACTCTCTGCTAATCTATTTCCTTTATAGTTTGACACCCTGCCCAGAAAATCAGCACAAAGAGCACTCATAAGAGTGCCTTATATAGAAACTGGAAACATTTATAGATGTGTGAGAATCCAACTTTTTTCTATTGATGACCACACAGATTTGTGTAAAGGGGGGGCTGATAATGTTATTTTAAACATTACAAAGCAGTTGTGTGAAAGAAAAAAAGATAAAATCTTGGGAAACTTCAGATTGCAGTCCTATGTTAACATACCAAGCTGGCATAGGATCAGAGACAGATCATGGTCAAATGTGGTCATAGGCAGGGTAATGGACCCCCCCCACACACACACACACATAGCCATACATATACTAAGCATGATAAATGTGGAGGGGAATAGGGGTGTCAAAATACCAGGGACAACCCAAAACATGTTTTTTTTGTGGAAAAGGACATTTTATAAGTAACTGTGATGAAAGAAAATATTATATTTGTGGGGAAATGGAACATGATGCAAAAAATGTGAATTGAAATGTTATAAATGTAAAAAACTGGACATTTATGGATGGATGGATTGCAAAAATGAAAATAAGAGTAAAGAAAAAGAAAGAAGAAAATGAACAAAGAGAAGACATTGTGGAAGTAATAGACATAGAACAAAAATACGTAGAAAAATAAAGATGACATAGAAAAGCATTCTGAAATAACTGATGAAGGCATAAATTGGGAAGTAGTAAAGCAAGAAAGAATTCTATTGGTAAAAGGGTAAAAGAAAATAATTAAAGGGATAAGTACACAACAAAAAAGGAAGATAAGAATATATACAGCTAATGATTGGGGTTGGTATAATAGTTACGATGTTTGACTCACAGACACAAGGTACAGTGTTTGATTCTCACCTTTGGGAGGGAAATTGGATAGGCTTAGAATGGCCTATTAAGAAAGCTAGCTTAGTACTTTGCTATAAACTTATGAAACAAAAAATCTAAGGAAAAAGGGAAAATGAAAATGTTAGAGTGCTTTCTGTAAATGTTAATAGTATGAAGAATATAGTAAGAAGATTATGGATTTTGGAGTGGTGTAATACATGTGATGTAGTTGCAATTATATTAGAAGACACAAAATTTTTAACAAATGAAGAAATATTACAAGCAGAGAAATTAATAAGAAGAAAGATAATCTGGAATATGGAAAATGAGAGATGTTCTGAAATAGCCATATTCTGTAGAAATAGAGCAGAGATGTTCAATGTAACCATAGCAGAAATTGTAAAATTAATCATTGTAGATTTAAAATGGAAAGAACAAGTATACAGAATTAAAACATTATATGCTTATACTAAGTATAAGGAAAGGGAAAATGTGCTTCATCAGATATTAGACTATGTAGTGATAAATAGGAATATTGTAATAACAGCAGACTTTAGTTGTGATTTAAGAGACAAGCATGAAAAGAAAGGAAATTATATATTAAAAATATTAGAAGTTATAAGATGTGGTTAAGTTAAAATGCTGGGACAAATTCGTGGACTTACAGAAAGGGTATTATAGAACTGAAATAGACTATTTTATAATACACGAAGGTTTAGTTATAGGAGAAGGGTAGGTAGTTGAAACAGGCTTTTCTGATCATTTTGCAATATAGCTAAAGCTAAATGAAAACAGGGAATACAACAGGCAAAGGAACAAAAACGATAAATGAGAAAGCATGGAATGAAGAAGGTAAGAGATTAGCAATACAGCTACCGAAAGATCATATTACTACGAGAACATTATATAAAAAGTGGTCTGAATGGTTAATGATATTTAAGGAAAAATATAAAAAAAATGTTTTTTACAATGACAATATGATGTGAGAAAAGTAGAGACAGAAAAATTTAAAGAAATATAAAAATGCATTAGAAGATTTAGAATTGCCAAGAATTCATTAGAAAAAGAATTATAGAGAAGAAATAAAAAATACAAGAATTGTGATAAAGGCAAAGATATGTTTTATAAGGAAAAAAGAGAAGTATCAAGTTACTTAAGCAGATTAGTAAAGAAAGGGTAGTGTAATGAGAGAAATAAAAAAGTAAAAGGAGAAATAGAACTCATGAGACGTTTATGAATAGTACAGTACACTATGTACAAGAAACATTTTAAAAAAAGAAGATAGTGAAAAAACATTAAAAAGTAAAAAAGTTAACAAAAAAAGAGAAAGCATTGGAAAAGGAAATTTTCTTTAAATGAGCTAAAGTATTAGGACAAGTAAATATAGATTCAGCAGCAGAACCAGATGGAATAGGGTATGAAAAACATAAAAATTTAAGGAAATGGCAAAAAAATATTTTTAAAGATTTTGAATGAATGGGTAAATGAAGGTTTTATGTATACAGAATTCTATAGCAGAATATTTAAATTCATAGAGAAGAATGAACATAGAAGACAATTAAAAAACTGGAGACTGATAGTACTGAATAATAATGATTCTAAGATCTTTATGAAAATAATACAAAAGAGATTTGAAACTAAATGGAAAGTTTTATGGAAGGTAGTATACATAGTAGAAAGTGGAAGGGTTGTCAAGAATTATTAATGATAAAGAATTAACAATAGAGAAATTGTGGGTGATATTATAAATAGAAAAGAAGAAGCGAAAATCATGATATGAGACCTTAATAAGGCATTTGAAACAATTGGACATGAAATTTTATGGCTAATAATGAAAGAATATAATATAAGTGAGAAAGGAAATTGTGTATGTCAGTGTATAGCAATAATAAAGTTTAAAATGGTTGCAAATGGCTGGTTAAGCCAAGAGGTAAATGTAAAGATTTGTGTTAGATGGGGATGTCTAATGAGTTGTATACTCTTTGTATTAGTTATGAATATGATAGTATGGGAAACAAATTACAAAATGAAAGCGGTTGGGTATATAACACCTAAATGGTTAAAAATTCCAGTTCTGTTAACATATGCAGATTACATGACAATTGCAAAAAAAAAAAAAAACAGAATTTGGATAAAATAAGTAATAATTTGCAAGGATGAGTGTCTACAGGTGATAAAGATGGTTTTAAATAAAAAAGTAAAGGTTTAGGTAAAGTAGTAAAGACGGGGGTGTATATTTTACAATGAATTAAATATCTGTGTTAGGTATAACATTTGGGAATAAAGATGCAAGTAGAATTCAATGGGGAAAAAATGAAGAACTAAAACAAACCTGTCTTTCTTGGAGAAAATATAAATTATCATTCAGAAAAAAGGCTTATTTGATACACTCAGTACTGATGGGAAAAATAGCATACTTAGCAAGTGCATTTATGTTGCCAACATTATTTGAAATGGAATTATTGCAGATTTTTTTTCATTTACATTGCTTCTAAATTAAACTCAGTAAAAATAAGAGTTCTGTATGTAAATAAAAAGGAAGGAGGTTTATGGTTAATTAACCCAATGGTATATGCTGCTTCATTACATTTGTACAAAGTTTTAAAGTGGATAAATGAAAAAAATGAGACTTTAGTAGTAAAATTGTTTAAATATAGGTATGGTACATTTTGCGGTATGGTAAAAAACAGAGTAAAAGAGAAAAAGAGTGCATACATTAAGAAATAAAATGTTACTAAGAAAACATATGTTTGTGGAAAATAAAAATTGATGACATAGAAAAAAACAACACAGACAGTGGTAATCTCCAAAACCAGTTTATGTTAGAGCTTTCAAGGATAACAATATTTCAACTTCTTCAGACAACAAATGAAAGAAATTAATTCATTATATAGTGACTAAATGATGAACTCACACATCAATTAATCAATTAAACATTAAAAGGCCCATTAAAACATTTGTTCAGCAGTAATCAAAACACGCTGAAAAAAATAGCATAAATAGCTTAAGAACCCACCTCCAAAATAACATATAACATTATTTGTTCAAAAGGTTACAATAAAAATATTCTGAATGACAACAATTAACAATACATAAAAGCAATCTACCTTTCTAAGGCTTTTAATTTGAAAATACATTTTAAGGAGCAATGTACATTAAGTAAACATAGGCATTAAGTTGCCAATATAACTCTCATTCTTCCAAATGTAACTGCCATGGCCCACCCCTTCCATCCTTTATCACTTGTTCGATAGCCATATATGAACATTTATGGCCATCATTTTCCATGACATGCCTGGCTAAAGCATTGGTAGTATTTCTACTGCTAATATTATACTGGTGCTCATAAATCTTCTCTTTAAAATGCCTCTCTGTCTTTCCAATATTAAAAAAAACAGTACAATTCTGGCACTGGGCAAGATAGACAACCCCTGGACTTTCACAAATGAACCTGTCTTTTAAATAATAAATTTTGTTTGCAATACAAAATCTCGCAGAAATCACAAGTAGATTACAAAATTTACAACCTCCACATTTAAACATACCAGCCCTACTGGTATGACACTTACTCTTATTCTCCATTAAATTTTTAATGTTACATCCACGCCTAAATAGCATACCTGGTTCAGTACCAATCTTTTGTCTAAGGGAAGGATCTTCCAGGAGTACTGCCCAATTTTTAGATAAAATATTTCTTAAGATTCCAGCATCTAATGAGAAAGGAGAACTAAACTTCAATGAATAATGTATACCTCTATCAAATAATATACCATGTGTTCAAGGAGAGGCAGGCTAGCAAGTATGGTAGGTGCATGGGCCAGACAAACTGTAGCATACATAAACAAAGAAAGCCAGCACCTTGGAAGCATGAAGCATGAAAATTTATTAGAACCAGACCAGCTTCAGCATAAAGCTTTCATCAGTGGTACATCTCAAATAGCAGTGATAACCCTGCAATAAATACTTAATCTAATTAGGTATCCATGACATAATTTCCTGTCCAAAACAAAATTATTCTGATACCAAATAATAGGCACAAAAGACAATGTGGAACCAAATAAAAATCCATGTGGAATAACTCTTTCATTCCCCTTTATGCTTTTCATTAATATTTTAATATACTGTTTTTTTCTCTGTTTAAGAACTGTTGTGCTCTTGATATAAACCACAAAGTGCTGAATCATACCTAATAGTATCCAACTCATGATAGGAAGGGAAAATGTTGCAATTTATAATTTAATCCAGGTGGGAATAGACCACCCAGTTTTACAATCCATTTCCTTTCCTTCATGTTTAATATATTATGCCACCCTGTTTTAAAGGATCTATTGCCTGATATTTTGTCAATGACTATAAAAGTAAATTTCGCTGTATGGTGAATCAGTGAATGTCTGTAAAGAGCATTGGTGGCTCTGGCATTCCTAATATCCCCTAAATGTTCTGACATTCGAAATCTAAATTGTCTAGAAGTTTGGCCCACATAGAAAGCTTGACAAGTGCAAGTGGCCAAATATATGACCCAATCTGTTCCACAGTTGGCGAAGCAGTTAATGTACACATGTCCAGTGTTTTTGCTGATAAAGGTTTTTGTTTTGAAAACATGTTTGCAGAAGGTGCAATGTCTGCAAGGGTAAGAACCAACCAATTTCTCCTCTGTTAGTGTTGTTTGGTGATAAGTTGCATCCTGATGCATGATTTTTTTGTAGTGAGTAAGATGGGAACCTAAAGTTTTTCCCCACCTGTAAGAAAATAGGTATTTGTCCCCCAAAAGGTCATCCAATCATTCATTGGTCTTCAAAATGTTCCAATGTTTGTCAATAACATCAAGATGTGCTGTGTTTCTACAAAATGTGGTGACCATTCTCAAGGTGTCCTTGTTATCCTTCCTAGGTTGATGTTTATATTCTAATAAAGTATTCCTGGATTGGTTTTTAGCCCATTGCATGGTCGAGTTAACATTTTGTTTGCCATATCCCCAAGCTAGAAATCTATTAGCTAAATCATGATGGGATTGTGTAAGATCCTGCTGTGAAGAGCAAATTCTCTTCAAATGCAAAAACTGGGATTTTGGAATGTTATTAATGGTATGTGTGGGGTGGAGACTGGTGGCATGTAACGGGCTGTTGTATTGTGGATATTTTCGGTAAACAGTGGATCGTAATGTGTTGTCTGCTTGATGCTGTAGATGAACATCCAGAAAGTGAATCTCATTTATGTGATGACTTACTGTAAATTCAGCCCCCCATTTATTTCCATTGAGATATTCAATTAATTCCTCCAGATATTCACTGCCTCCTTTCCATACAAGCCAACAGTCATCCAAAAATCATCTCCATATGTCTATCTCTGGCAAATACAGAGTATGTAGTTCACTGTATATGATGTGCTCCTCCACATATCCCATATATAAATCAGCATATATTGGGGCAAAAGATGCACCCATTGCTGTGCCTTGAATTTGCTAGTAGCACTCATGTTGAAAATAGAAGACATTTTTGGTAAGGACATGCTCGGACATACAAATGAGCAATGTGTTGAAACCTGGGCTATAGATGTTAGTCTTGTTTAGCCAAAATCTAATGCTGTTAGTCCAGCCCAATGTGGAATGCTGGTATAGAGTGATTTAACATCCAGGGTACATATCAACCAATGCGGTTCCAATTGAGACTCAGATACAATTTGTAAAAATTCTGTCATATCCTTTAATCTGGCTCTGACATATGGCAAAAGCGGTTTCAAGTATTCAGTCAAAAATACCGACAATGGCTCCGTGAGGGAGCCTATGCCCGAAACAATAGGCCTGCCTGGTGGTGTATTCAAAGATTTGTGAATTTTGGGCAGTAAGTACAGATATTGTTTACCTGGATCATTGACCATTACTTGTTGTTTGGTTTTAACACTGATAATTCCCTCCTCAACAGCTTCCTGCAAAAAATTGTCAATTTCTTTTTTAAAGTTTGGAGTTGGGTCAGTGGGCATGTTCATATAATGCTGAGGGTTGGACAATTGTCTACTTCCCTTGGCCCAGTAATAACTGGAGTTCATGACCACCACCGCCCCACCCTTGTCTGCTGGTAGAATGGAAATATCAGTGTTAGCCCTAAGATCGTTAAGTGCCTTTTGTTCCGCCTTTGTCAAATTATGCCTGATAATATTTAAGGAGCCTAAATGGCAATGCAAATCTTTAATCACTGCCTGTTGGAAAATCCTGTTGGCCGAAAAACAATTTTAGCTTAATCTTTCTACAAAAAGGTACTATATCAGAAACAAAAATGCTTTCATCCACAAAAAAACAGGGATAAAACCAAGACCTTTATTCAACAATGTTTCATCTTCAGATGATAAAACATGTTTTGAAATGTTATGCACATTTGAGCATTCCAGATTTATTTCACTACTGATTGAAAAAGATCCTCTATAGTTTTTACCCCTATGTTTGCGTCCCCCCGTGCCTCCTACCCCTAATGGGTATTCTGGACCCCAGCTCCTCTTGGAATCAGGGGAATCACTAATGTATGTAGATTCGGTGTCAGTAGTGGAGGATTCCTCCCCCGAGGTTGTAGTATGTGGTCTACCTTTTTTTAATATAGATCTTGGTCTTTTTTGGCGTATTTGAGTGGTATTATTTGTTCCATCCGCAAACCTAACACTTCTCTGTGACTCAAACGGCCTACCCCTTTCATAGTCCTCCATATCTCTGGAAAACTTATGTAACTTTTTATCTTTCAAATGATTTTCAAAGGTAGTCAGTTCCTTTGAGAGTCTGCTCAGATTGTCCTTAAAGTTTGTTTGGTCTTCATATTTTTTCAATTCCACGCATATTTTTGAACATCACAAATGTTGACCTCAATTGTTCTTTCATAGTAAGATGCTAGAATGTTAACAAAAGACATGGATGCCTGTTGCTGTGCCAGGTTCCAATCCCTTAATAATATATCATCAGGCTTACTGACTAATGGTTGTAGTTTGGTCCTTAAACCCCTCAGGGTGATATTTTGATTTTGATAAGCTTTAAAAAGCTTTAAATGCCAAATGTTAGTACGTAAAGTTTTTACCTTCTTGCCAAGCTGTGTGAATAGCAAATTACAACCGTCAACTGGATCAATCTGACTGTTCTCCTTAGAGCCCTCATCCATAGGTTTAATTCCAAATACATGGAAATCATCCTTGTCAGTACAAAGACCCTGAATCAGTTTATTAAGATCCATGACCATAAGTTGCTAATTTGCTTAAGTCAATCCAAAAACTCAGTTTGTCAACTGTGATGTGAGAATGCCAAAAATTAAAAGCTATATGACATCTCCTGGGCAGACTGTCAAGGGTGCTGGGAAATAAACCCTTATGCTTAAACCTGATTATCTGATGCAATAAATTAGTTTTGTAAACCCCATTTGAGTCACAAAGAAATGCAAACGTTGACTGATAGGAACAAAAGAAGTAAAAAAAAACTATTAACCTAATAGGCCCAAAAAGGGCACAAAAAAGATCCACCCAGAATAGGCAAATCAACAATCCGAAACCAAAAGGAGTGTTATTTTATAAAGTTCACTAGTTAGATGTGGTTAAGAATGCCCGCCACTGGGAGGGATAAACAAACCCCTGTTCTAAGACAAAGGTAATGTACTAACTATTGACTGATCCCTAATAGTAAAATTGTTCACAGGCAAGGAGCTTTTTAACTACATATAAGTACACATTTCCTTGTTGTCATATATGTCATAGCCAATATCAATAATGCCCTATCAACACACACAGAATCAATGCCCTAAAGATAAATGAAATATTCATCAACCGAGTATCAACCTGTAATCCACCTGTGATACAGTGTGTGGAAATCAGGCCCTGTTTGTATTGATCTCATATATAATCTAGAGCTCACTGTCCCCTGAAAAGCAACATCTAAGCTAATGTGCTGAAAAGATAGACACTATGAAAAAAAAAGGGATAATTTTATAATTGTTACTTAATTTTGGTTCTTCTAGTGTTAAGTTAGTCAAAAATTATTAAAGAATCATAATTTTCCCCAATTACACCATCCATATGAGCAGGATAGGTCCATCTGATGGTAACTAGCAATTAGTCATGACCATATAGACTCATTCCTAAATCATGAGCCAGAAAAAGGTAAGTCAACATGAAGAAAATCATACACTCAACCCCTGTTCAAATAACCAAAGTTGCCTGTAATGTTTATAAACCGCTATATACAAATATCAGTTAGGTCCATAAAAATATAACTGGTGCCCACTCAGCAAAAAAAGGGAGAATAAATGGTTCAAAACGTACCCTTCAACATCCGTTTAACCATCCAACCCAAAGAAGGGTGCTTTCCCCAACAGCAAACTGACTGGTTAAAAAACTGTGTGTGGAATGATAGCAAACCCTGATTCCCTATGCCTTTAATTGGGCAAATTGCTCATTGTTTGCTAAATAACAAAAACATCATCTGTCTAAATGACTAAACAGTATGATTAAATATACATATACACCATTTATAAAGCTCTGCCAAAATGATAGTAGTCCCAGACCAAAAATATATAATAATCAGCATGTGTATAGGCAAGCACCAGAATTACTTCTTATGAAAGTCTGCCTAAAGCAATTAGAAACAATCCTCTGTGGAGTGTATATGCTCCCTGTTTGCACACAATCCTTCACTAGTGCCGTCCTTGTCGATCGTAATCCATTCCAGTATAACCCAAAACAGTACAGTTAAAGTCTAAACAAATATCCAAATGATCCCCAATCTCACAAACACTTGTTGACACACCAAACCTTGCCCAATTTGAGAGCCGACCTTGCCGTGATTTCAAAAAGTCACTTCCAATATCGGCCAAAAAAAGGAATTTCACTGGGACCAATAGAAATATGGCTGCCAACAAAAATAAGGCCCAAAGAAATGCCAAAAGCCAAATGGGAACAAAAAAGGGTTAATAAGTCATAAAAACACTAACATGTAAAATATAGTTGATGAATCCCCCTCTGTAGAAAAGCAGAAGTAATCCCAACAAAATGTGAGTTCAGCAAGACCTTTACATGTGAATGATCCACCGACCACACTGAATGCTCAAGTAAAACGCTGATTATACCATGTGTCCCATTAAAAACATCCAACCTATAAGGGTCGATGTGTTATGTCCTCCCCCAAGGATAGGTTTAAACCAACCTTCAACCCTTTTGGTTACCACTTCATTTATCACAGCTATTAAAAATTCAATAGGGTAAGACCTAGCCAAAAACATATTCTTCAAATGCTCACATTCAAGCAGAAAATCATCATTAAGAATTACCATCCTGGCCGCTCTCACTAACTGGCCTTTAATCACTGCCTTCTTCTGATGGAAAAGATGGTTACTCTCACAATGCAGGAAACTATTAGAATACGTGGCCTTCCTGAAAATTCTGGCCACATATCTCATATTAATTCTATCCTTCAAAAGAAACACATCCAAATAAGAAATGTTTTTGGACCCAAATTCAAAGGTGAAATCCAAAGAATGGGTTAAACCAGAAATTCGCTCAACAAATGTCAAAGCCTGATGACAATCACCTTTAAAAATAATAAAAATGTCATCCAAAAATCTGGTATACCAAATACATGTTCCTTATAAAGTTCACTTTTAAATAAGTACACTTCCTCCCAAAACGCCATCACGCAGTTAACAAAACTCCCCACAGGGATAGCCCATTGCTACCCCCGATTTCTGAAGATAGTAATTGCCTTTAAATGGGATGAAATTATTAGAAAGAATAACATCGAGTAAATACTCGATAAGATCGATCTCATCTCCAGGGGCACCCTTTTTATGTAAGAATCTAATTACCCAATCTATGCCTAAAGCCTGTGGGATAACAGTATATAAATCCTTAACATCAATTGTTAGAAAATTGAGTCCAGCATCAATTGTTAAGGAACATTTCTTTTCTGTCTGTTGCTGGAATGGCGGACATTCAACTGTTGCTGCTACCAGTAATGAAACCAAGGATCAGGGCTTTCAGAATGGAGGGCGTCCAAATCAACAACAGTTGAATGTCTGCCATTCCAGCAACAGACAGCAGAAAAGAAACAACAGGCAGAGGAGGTAGTGACCCATGGAGAGGATTTACATGGTTTTGGTTATCATGTGGATAGGTTTTTGCCTAAATTACAGATTTTTAAGGAACTTTAAAGGTGACTTTAAAATGCATAATTTTTCAGAGTATGAGGTTTCCCCTATACTTGTTGAATTTTTGTGAAAACGTCTGTCATTTGTGTCTTCTAAAAGAAGAAAACTAAGAAGCAAATGGTATAATCAGAATGTACAATGTCAAGACTTTTTTGTGGAGACTGGTAACAGATAAATTACCAGTGAAAGGAAATATGCCATATAAAACAGTGATAGAATACATTTACATTGTCAAGAAGAAAAAAACTAGAACGTGTT
This sequence comes from Protopterus annectens, assembly GCF_019279795.1. Lineage (NCBI taxonomy): Eukaryota > Metazoa > Chordata > Ceratodontiformes > Protopteridae > Protopterus > Protopterus annectens. The sequence continues at coordinate 7,310,311 of NC_056726.1, forward strand.
TTTAAAATGTAAAAGAGTAAAAAGTTATGGAGAAAACTGCATAAAGAATATTTTTTGAAGATAAAAAAGAAGTGGATCAAATAAACATGTATATGATTAAAATTGATATTATAAGAATAGAAGTACATAATAACTTAAAATAATAGATAAAAGTTATTTTGTGTTATACAGGTTACATGGAATAAAAGAATAAATTATGTTTAATGATGAATTAAACATCTTAAACAGTTTATTCTCCTGGCTAACTTTCACACCAAGCTAACTATGCTCACAAGTGTTGAATGTAAAAAAAACAACTAAACTGTAATATGTAGCCACGATGCTGTATGCCTGTCTCTCTTGCCTAAACAAAATTGTAATTTGTTCTTTCTCCTCTTCTAAATATTACCTGTATCTAAGTATGTAAAGCAAAGATTCTTTGTAATTTAATTTCATGTTAACTAAAATATGTATTGCGCAGCTTTTCTCCCAGGGCCTCCACTGAAAATGGGATCCCTGAGCCCAGTGGACCTCCCCGATCATCAAACTGGAATAAATAAATAAATAAATGGATAAGTAAAATCAAATGGTGGTTATTGAAAAGGAGTGGGGGGTTTATTAATGATGAAAATTTAGTATGACTGCAAAGGAAATTATGAATGTGCATAAATAGATTTGTATATCTGTATATTTATACATTTAAAAATATTTGTAAATATGTTATAAATAATAAAAGTTCTTGTATATAAATAAAGGCCTCATACACTTTTCAATACGTGTTGTGGGATCATTTACATCCACTTGAGCTGCCCTCAACTCAAGCACCCAGAAGCTTGGTTTGATGTCTCACTTGAAGGACAACACACTCAGGAGTGCAGCACTTCCCTTATTTTGCACTGCAGTGCCAGCAATCCACCTACCTTGTGTGGGAATAGAACCCATATCTTTCTGCATCAAAGGCAAGTATACTACCTGTTATGCCACTACCATTACTTTTAAATTTTATAGCACAATCACTGATGGTCATTTGTTAAAAAAAAAAAAAACAAAGCTGCACGTTGAAAACAGACTTAGCATGAGCAACAGTAAACCTATGTCCCTTAAAGCGCATATTCATTGAAAATGAAGTGAAACTCACATTAAATGAAAATATTCCTGGCCAGTGGCTGATTAAGTGTACCTGGGTCCCCAGACTGTTTTCTAATCATGGGTCCCCTGAATAGACTTTTAGGATCACACATATTGTAAATGTGTGTTCTTTGATTCATTTTCCTAATCATCTTAATTTATTTGTTTAATACAATATTTATTGTTTAAAACAACATTTGTTACAGTGCATTTTAAATTTGTAGTTTAGAATATTTCCCTGTAGCAGTGAAATAATAAAATAAGATGACATCAACCAATAATGACAGATGTATCCATTGCAGAGCATTTCAACCAACTAATGACTTTCATTGACCAACTGACTGTAATCCTCAGTTTCCCCTTCCTGTAGCCAAGGTGCAATGTCTGAGCCTTAACAAACACACACACTCACTCTCATCCAGTCTTCTATTTCATTCCATCATACATTAGTTCTGCAAGAGGGTGGCCTAATGGTTAAGGTGTTTGCCTTATAAACACAAGGTGCAGAGTTTGAGTCTCACAAGGGATAATTGGCTAGGCTGAAAATGGCTCACAAGGGCAGGTAGCCTAGTTTTAACCTATGAACCTATGAAAAGAAACTGCTTGTTGCCATGTTATTGAATCCACACGAGTACCTCCAAATGAAAACTGCTTGCTGCTGTTTCCAAATAGTTCCATTTGCTGCTTTATTACCAGTTTCATAATGGTGTAAATAATAAATCCATAATGCTAGATAGTTCACTTCACTTCTCATGCACGCATGTTAAGTTTGAAATAAATTGTTGTTCTTTCCAGTAGTTTACTTCTCATGTGTGTGTTTGCCAGGCAATAAAAATCTCATGGGTGAGTGTTGTCCCATTGACAGGAACGTCTTAAAGTAGCAGGCCTGTAAGAATTTTTTTTAAATTAAATTTTATTTATTTATTTATTTATGATGTATTTATTTATTTATTTATTTAGATCAAACTAATGCCACGGCTGGGTCTAGGTCACCTAGTGTTGGATCTGGCCCTGGAAAGACTTATATATTTCTCATATTCCTAGTATTTGAAATGCTGAAGACAACTCAATGAGCTTTGGTTTTCCATTTTTCATCCATCACATCCAGAAGAACAAGACCTAAAAGACCCAGCTAATACTTAATCCAAGAAAGCTGTTGAAAACACATTTAAATAACAGTACAATCTGGTGAATCTGTCCATGTGGTTGCAGCATGCAACCGTATTTTTCACATCACAACATCGCTGCACGTTTGTGAATGTAGTTTGTCACCCAATTATACAGGAATACTCGCAATAAATTTAAATGATAACTTGTTTTGTTAAACAATAAAAAACTGCTAATAATATCACTGAGTGCTAAATTCAACACACTTGTTAACTGCAATGAGTTAAAAGTGCTGAATATAACAACCATTTTAAATAAAACTATTTCAAGTTTACATAGCATGGGTAGAATACTGGGTGGCCAACCACTGGCTCCCGTGTGGTCACTGGATAGCTGCCTGACTTGCCTTATTATAATCCACTATGGCCATTTAACATTACCAATCATAGTACAGCAGGAAGATGAGATGGGGAACCAGAGGACAATACAAATGAGCCCCCTCCCTCATCCAAACAACATACAGTTTTCATAGTAAACATGTACAGTGAAGACAGCAGGCATGGTTAGTATTAATAATGTGATCACCAAACTGCACTAAACTCAAACAGATCCACACAGTGTCACATATTTCACTGCAACAGGTTATATGTGTCATATCATCTAATTTGCAAATCTTGAGCACTGTTTATCAGACATGTACATACAAGGCTTAACTAAGGCTTAGTGCAATGGAATCTTATTTTTACAACACAGCATCAACACAAGCCCATCAAATTACAATAACATATATACTATGCAGGACAGGACTGATATAGGCAAAATATACCAACCATGCATCATAGTCTCTTCAATGTTTGTGCATGTTCAAAATGTCACATCATGACACTAACCAGGTCAAACCTGAACTAAGGAGGGAAAAATTCACACTGACAGTGATTTTTATTTATTTACTGGGTAAGGAGGCTAGTCTATTCCCCTTTTCAGTGATGCCCTAGGCTCAAAGAGCATAACAAGATAAAATTTGTACATTTTATATGTAACACACAGTGTATACAATAATGTGCATTTATACGGAGTAAACAATGTTAACAGTACAGAATAAATTTCTAATTACTATTAAATGTACTTTCAGATGATAGCAGCAATTTTCAGAAAAACATGAAACATTTGGTTGTTGGAAAGATTCAGATGAGAGATGCAATTTTATATAAAATATATGAGTCAAAGAATACATTCAGATAAAAGGAGTAATTTTATATACAAAACAACTTTTGCTGTTTGTCGTCAACAGTTTATATTGCTATTACTACTGAATTTATCTGAATAATACTATCCTTTGCCTATAAAGCATTTGTATGCAGCTTCCTTTTGCAGGTAGTTGAGTAGAAACTTTCTAAATTCTTTTAGTGCCTGTAAAGTTCTGCATTTAGGTGGTAGTTTATTCCAGGTGGCAGTTGTTGATAAAGACAATACTTTTTTCTGCTACTGAGGTTCTGAAACAAGGGTGGGCAAGAGTCATGCCACTTTCTTGGCTTCCCATTAAAAGGTAACAGTGTTCCTTTAATGGCAAATTTCTTACTCTTAATGGTGGGCAGTATCCTAGCTTATTGATTTTAAATAGCAAGGAATTAAACAATAACAAGGATCTTGCAGTTACTGAAAGACACTATTTATTTTCTTAATTAAATCACAATGACGTGTAATTATATCTAAGAAAATCTAAGGATTTTGTTTTTGGCTATCTATACTGTGTGTGTGTTAGAACGTGAGTGTAGGGTGATTATAGGTAGGGAGTATTTTATTTTTTGGGAGAAGAACTTTCTTATCTATGGCAGTTCTGGCTGTTGGGACAGTAGGTGTGTGTGTGTGTGTGTGTGTGTGTGTGTGTGTGTGTGTGTGTGTGTGTGTGTGTGTGTGTGTGTGTGTGTGTATCATAGCTGAGCTAAGTCAGGGCTTTATGTGTGATATTGTCTATGTGAGAGTTAAAAGATAAGGATATGTCAAAGGTAAAATCAAGGCATTTATACTCATTGAAATTTGGAATTAAGCTGCCATGCATGACCTTGATTGTAAAGTTGGGCAAGTTGGATAGTTTGTAGGTGGTGGCATAGAGGATAGCATTTGAATTATCAGTGCTAAATGACAATGAGGAAGGTGCACCTTGCAGTGCTCTTGAAGGTCAGTGACATGGCCATGTTTAAAGGACAATTATACAATGACCCCCCCATTAATATTCCAAAACGTGCATGCTGACTGAAAAGTGTGCCTGTTGTAAATCCCACAATATACCAACGGAAAAAGGTCCGGTTGCCCAGACTTTTTTCCGTTGGTATAAAGTGCTAAAAAAATTTTTTAATAAAGAAAAAAGTGGAGCAACGGAGACTTTCTTTTCTCCGTTGCTTCTGTTTCAAAGCATTGATGTACTGGGTATGCATGGGACGCAAGTCCCATATCAAAACAAGGAAGCAGTGTACCACAACCAGTGGAAGAACAGTAATGCACTGTTATACAAAGACATTATTTAAGAAAAGTATTTTTTCTTAAATAATGTCATTGTATAATAGCAATAACTGACTCCGTGGTTGTGGTATATTGAAATTTACCCACAGTTGGCTTTATTTAATCACTCGGGCTTCACCCTTCTGATTAAACCAATCCAACCATGGGTAAATCTTCAATATACCACACCACATCAGTTACTGCTTAAGGAAGCAATGTTGAGGAGCAGTGGGGCTCTTGCCACACCTCCTGCCATTATATCAGGGTATGCACAAAAGGTATTTGACACATCCATACACAACCAATGATCAAGTCCTTGTTGGTGCCTTTGGATGTGTCAAGCTATGCTGCAAATGTGCCCATATAACTGCCACATTGGTGAAAAATATAGTCAGGGCACCATAATGGAAGTGTGCAACTCATGTTTGTCATACCAACAACAATAGAATGGACTGATTCTGCAGAATGCAGCTGTCCCTTGAGAAGCTGTTCTCTGGTATCATGCACCAGGGTGAAGACACCCTCAACACAGTTCTAAACAATGGTCATATCTTAACTGTGTTATGCAGCAATTTATTCATAAAGATAACAGATGGAGAAGATAGCCCATGGACATCATGACCATGTGCCATAACAGGTGTACACACCTGATTGAGAATGAATGCTTGCATCATGGCCCCATGTCAACATCAGTAGATCCTCTCAAGACATGAAGCCATTAGCATTGCTCTGTGCTGCATGCATCTACTCATTTCAAGGATGCTGTTGGACATTACCTCCAACTACACTATGATATTACGTGACAGAGCAAACAGGATGTGTCCAATGTGAAGTACTAGTGTGTGGATATAACATATTGTTGCTCCACAAATTTCCTAACCTTGTCATGCTGCAGCCACCATGATGGAAGATATAAGATGTCAATAGCACATATGTTGGCAAATATCTTTTTTAAACATGTATTGCCATCAAATTCATCTGCTATCTTCTCCAACACAGTGCTGGTCAAAGTAACTAATACCATGTGCAGCACCTATGATACTGCAAAGCATAGCTGCCTGTCAAGTGTCAGCAAGTCACCTCTGCCCTGGACAAGCTCAGGGGTAGGCAATAAGAGTGGCAATGGTAACTTATAAGACAAAAAAAAAAAAACAAGGAGAATACTATGGGTCCCTATTGAATTGCCGAACAATTCAAAGTTCGAATGTCATATGGTTGACACCATATGATCGAACTTTGAAAAGTTCGAAGATGAAAGGCAACAGCTCTGTACTCACAGAATGGGAAACTTTCCCTTTTCTGCACTGAAGTGCGGTCTCAGAATTGGTATATTTAAGTGGGGGGGGGGTGGAGGTGCTCAGAGCATTAAGGTAAGTTTTTTTTTTTTTTTACTTTTTATTATATATTCGAGATTTCAAGTTTCACTCACATGAGGTTCGAAATTCTGAAGCTTTGAATATATAACATAGACCCAAATACTACAAATGCAATAGAAGCACAATGGATCTAAAGACAGATCTTCATTGCTAAAGTGAAGCATACTGCACATAAACAGTTATATCTGTACAACAGGTAATACAGTTTAGTAATGTAAGGAGTGGAACTACATAGTGCAAGCAGTTATGCTGTATGCAACCTGGCTCACCACTGACAAACTCATGGCCAGTGTGTGCGCATCATCTATTATGCATACACATCTCAGTACACAAGTCTAGTATGATAGAAACATGTACGACATTAGCAATAATGGATATATAACATATAAATAAAATGAAAAGAAAAAGGGTATGTGGTTGTCCATATGTATCTAAGTGAACTTCGTAATGCTAACTAGTCTTCCACAGTATCCAGACACTTTCATTGCCTTTACATCTTTTGGTTCTTTCCTTTGCATACTTTAGGATAATAAGGGTTAATAGATTTGCCATTAAGCTGTTATGAGACTGCAGCTGACTTTCTGTTTCACGTTACTGTAACCATTAGGTTCATAGGCAAGTGCTAGACAATCTAGCTGCACACCATTTCAAGCCTAACTAAAAACCCTACTTTGAAGGTGGCAAGGGTGCTAACTCTGCATCTAGTGGAAGTTTGTTTCCGAGGGGAGGGATACATTGGGATATAAATACATCACATTAAGGTGTTTTATTTATCTGCTTATCTTTAACTGAGTATTTTGTGTACCATTAGTTCTGTGAATGAATAGAAGGTAAAATAGGGTTGGACCTTTTCAATGAGATATGAACTTGAACCTTACCGTATATGCCTGTATGGTATGCGTGTGTGTGTGTGTGTGTGTGTGTGTGTGTGTGTGTGTGTATAATATATATATATATATATACACACACAATTGTCTATGAATTCTGCTCCTTTCTGAGCCTGGGGTTGTGGCTGTAAAGGACCAGCTGACTAGACCACTAACCAGGTTAACAAATAACTAAATAAAAATAATTTACTTTCTTCTGCAAATAAACTAAAAGGAAGAAAGTGTCCCTGGTTTAAGGATTCAGCACTGGTTACCTGGAAGGCTGCTGAGCATATGGACAATTTTATTCAAGTCCAAAATGAAAGTAAAAAGTTAAAAAAAAAAAAAAAATACATTCAGGTGCTATAAAGCCCTGATGGGCCTCATTTTTCAGAAGTAAGAAAAGATCCTTGTTTCTCATCCACTGGAGTTTGGGAGGAAACTGAATCAATTACAGATTACAATGTTTATGCCTTATTGTTCACTCTCTCATCTTACCTGAAGATTTTCAAATTGAGTTGTACATGTCACCAACACTTCCACTGTCATCATTTAGCCCTTCTCATAGTACTTTTAATTATTTCTAAGATTCTTATATTCCCTCGTTCCACTTCAAGAAAATAAAAAAAAAAGTTTTATGACCTTTTAAAATCACCTCATTGCAGAAGCCTCATTGCAGCTGGTCTAAAACTATAGTTTTAGAAACCACTTGTATAACCTTTCTGAATCTTACAGTAAGCTTCCGTCTTTGGAAGTGACAACACTTTTCATAAACGTTTTGATGTTAACCAGGTTTCACAACATAGGCCTATGTTTCTCCTTCCTTTTCTTGACAGGATGTTTTTATATAATTCTGGAATCTTCTGTCTGATCCATAACATGTTTTATGTAAGGTAGAATGATGGCCTAATTCTTAATGACATAATATTTTATTGACTGGAAAAAGGACTACTGCATGTGCAACTGAGGAACTAAAATATTTGACCTTGATAATCAGTCCTCACCACTTTTAGTACTTGATATCCTGACAGATGCTGCATTTTCCTGTTAACCGGCTTACTGATTTGCATTTATTTAAATTTGTCTTCCAGAGTAGAGCACTGACCCATGTTGAACAACTCCAGGTTCACCCCTGGAGTAACAAAAGAAATACTCACTATACAGGTACCATAATAAAAATAATATGCAGTAGGCAACATGGAATATGTCAAATAACTGTACAACAATAAAATATACTTTAAAATAAAAAAAAAATACTGTAATAAAATCAAATGCATTATTCAAACAGGATGACAGACAAGAAGATGGATGTCAAACTGTCAAGTAATTGCTTAACTGGTAAAGAAAGGCTACTAGATGTCAATGGTAGGGGAAGTGCAAAGAGGTCTTTCCAGGCTTGTTAGTTGTTGCTGAAGCACCTACCAAGGGGGGAAAACGCTGAGAGGAGAAAGTAGCCACTTTTGAGATTTTAAATATTTTCTTCTACTTTTTTGTTAAGAATTACTGCTTTGCCGCCTACTTTTCGGTGTTTTCCAGCTTGCTAAAGTTTATATCTGTATTAGAAACAGTATTTAGAACACATCTAGAGCCTGTTTACTGCATTTCCTGTGTTGCACTTAATTTAAAATCATTTTTTTTCTCTTAAAACTGCATTTTACCTGACTTTGGCCTAGCACTCAAGTGTGGGGTCATTTATTGCACTGTTTCATAGTTTCATAGTATAGTACTAGGCTATCTGCCCTGGGGCATTTGTAAGCCTAGCCATAGTGATGTGGCTTTTGCCACCCCTTGAAATGGTACAAAAATGTACAGAATAAATCTAGAATACTGTGCCTCTGTCTAGTAGTGACACAATGAAGGTCCCCTTATATAATAGAATTAGTTTACTGTGCCCCTGTCTAGCAGTGACACAGATGTGACCCCTGGGGTAAACTTACGATCTCCCATCCACTCATCAAGATTTCTCTTGAAGAGAGTCAGTGAGGGGCTCTGCCTAATACAAACTGGGATCCTGTTCCAAAGCATGGGAAGCCTCTGGGTTATGAATCTATCCCTCCAGCATGTCCTATTCATACTTGTGCCGAGGTTTTATTTTTCTACTTGTGTATCTCTGCTACCTTTAAACTAAAACAAAAAAGAAAAAAAAAACAAAAAAAACTTGCTTTTTTCCCCACTTTCTTAAATTTAAGAAAGTTCAGTTACAGATTTGCTGTTCTGAACTGTTTGGAAGTTTCTAGAAGGCCAGTGCTTGCTTGGGCTAAAGGGAAGTCTCTGTGTTCACCAGTGGGAGTGGTTAACACTGAACAGCCTGCCTGTCCCTGTAGGAGTGGTTACTGCCTAGAAGCTGTAGTTTTATTGGCCATTTTGGGTCAATTCTAAACTCCTTGATCTCTGTCTCTTAAAACCCTGCTGCCTCATGGTTTTGGCATCTTTCCAGGCTTGTTAGTTGTTGCTGAAGCACCTACCAAGGGGAGAAAACGCTGAGAGGAGAAAGGAGCCACTTTTGAGATTTTAAGTATTTTCTTCTACTTTTTTGTTAAGAATTACGGCTTTGCCGCCTATTTTTCGACATTTTCCAGCTTGCTAAAGTTTATATCTGTATTAGAAACAGTATTTAGAACACATCTAGAGCCTGTTTACTGCATTTCCTGTGTTGCACTTAATTTAAAATCGTTTTTTCTCTTAAAACTGCATCTTACCTGACTTTGGCCTAGCACTCAAGTGTGGGGTCATTTATTGCACTATTGTGATTATTTTGCTACTTGTGTATCTCTGCTACCTTTAAACTAAAACAAAAAAGAAAAAAAAAAAAAAAATCTTGCTTTTTTCCCACTTTCTGAAATTTAAGAAAGTTCAGTTACAGATTTGCTGTTCTGAACTGTTTGTAAGTTTCATGGAGGCCAGTGCTTGCTTGGACTAAAGGGAAGTCTCTGTGTCCACCAGTGGCAGTGGTTAACACTGAACAGCCTGCCTGTACCTGTAGGAGTGGTTACTGCCTAGAAGCTGTAGTTTTATTGGCCATTTTGGGTCAAATCTAAACTCCTTGATCTCTATCTCTTAAAACCCTGCAACTCTCTTTTAGCGCAGTCTTGCGCACAGAGCAGCGTCGGGCAGCGCCGCTTAAACAAGCTTAAACTATTCCCGGCTCCACAAAGTCTACTCTTCACATTTTCCCTTGGAACTGCTCTAAATCTCAAATTAAGCACTCTATTATCATTCTAAAGCCCTGCACTTGCTCATAGAAGTAATCTCATAGGTAAACACAAACTAAAGCACTTCATCCTCTTATACTCCTTCAAAGCACTTGCTCTCTATTGGTTCTTTCTGATCAGTCAATAAGTAGTTCCCTATACTATTCAGGCATGTCCAAAGGTCAGTTTGGAGTTTACTCTCCAGTCCAGCTGGTGAATCTGGGAATCTTGAGGCAATGTTACAACTGCCTTATGTATACAGACCACCCTCTCCTCCTCCCAACAAGCTGAAATATATGTGAGAGATGCAACTATATAGCCAAACTGGAGGCTAAGCTCTCTCAACCTAGTACTGGCACAGCCTGTCAGGAGGAGAAGGTAACCACCCACACCACAAATCCAGTCTCACATAGACCTATTGCATCAGCAAACCAAACACATAAACACACAAAAACATATTCAGAGGCTCTAAATAAAAATCCGCCTAAGCAGCAGAGACCTCCAAAGCAGACATCCAAGCAACACCTACCACGAAACAATATCCATGTAGCACATACCTCACAAAGTCAGTGTGCCACACAGTCACAGCCCTTAAGGCTAAACAACACACCTAATACACTTGTAATAGGTGACTCTATTGTCAGACACACTGACATCCCACTCACCAGGCTGAACAAAGAGAAGGTCACTGTAAGCTGCCTGTCGGGTGCCAGGATCCGCCACATAACACAAGCACTCGGGTCACTCCGAAGCAAGTACAAGTATGACTCCATCATTGTCCATGCTGGTGTGAATGACCTGAGACGTACCTCCCTGGACTACATGAAAAAAGACGTACAGGAGCTCTTTGATCAAGTAGCCCAGGCCGGTATGACCCTGACCTTGAGTAGCATCTTACCCTCACCAAGAATGATGCCACAGTATAAAGACAAAATGATCAATTTTAACAATTGGCTAAAGTATTGGTGTCATTCAAAGGGGATCCAGTGTCTGTCAGCCTGGGATGACATGCTCGACAAGCCATGTTGCTTCGCTAGGGACAGCTTGCACCTGTCACCCCTGGGTTTTCAAATACTGGCTAAGGCTCTTGCGTCCCCCATAGTGCCTTTTTTAGGCAAGGCTCAAAAGACAAACCCACCCCCATAGACAACACAAAGAAAAAAAAAAAAACTAAGGGTAATGCTGCTCAACGCCAGAAGTCTAAACCTCAAGATGCACGCACTCGAGACTCTCCTCAGTATGGAGAATATCGATATCTGTGCAGTAACAGAAACCTGGTTCAAGGCTCCCGAGAGCACCCCAGCACTACCAGGCTATACTTCATACCATGCTTTCCGGCCCCAAAACTCGGACCAAACCACAAAAGGAGGGGGAGTATCAATATTTATTAAAGATACCCACACCTCCAGGCTAGTGGCACTGCACAAAGCTTCAGAGACCATCCATGTGCAACTAACAGTGGGCAAAACTGCCTTCCAGTTTGTAGCCTGCTACAGACCACCCTCCCAAACACAGGAACCTCACTTGGCTTTCCTGAGAACACTGGAGAATATGAAGGTCTCTCCAAACACTATTATATTGGGTGACTTCAACTACCCAAACATCGATTGGGAAAACTACTCAAGCTCAAACACCCTCCCCCAATGGTTCCTAGAATTTATAAACTCAAGTGCTATGGAACAACTGGTCACCACTCCCACAAGAGGGGAAAACATACTGGATCTGGTCATCAATAACATGGGGTCTCTATGTTCCACACCAGAGGTATACCCCTCATTGGTAAGATCAGACCATAAACAAATCTCACTGGGCATCCATATTCCATCCCCATCCCTTGCCAAGGAAACCACGGTGAAGAACTTCTCAAAAGCAAACTTCAATACGGCCCAAAATGCAGAATCCTTTACAAAAGCATTATATGGACACCTACAGGAATGCATGGAGCATGCTATCCCTAATAAAACCAAGACTCAGTCCTCCAAAGGAAGGAGACCTGTCTGGTGGACCCCAGCCATAAATAAGCTATACAACAGAAGGAGAAAGCTACTACATGACAGAGCAAAATCCCAAAAAGGGAAGGCGTCACTGATCAGTACTAGCAAGAAACTACAATCCCTCATAAAATCTTCTAAGGCCAGCTTTGAAATAAAAATTGCACAAGACACTAAAGATAATCACAAGGCCTTCTTTAGTTATGTCAGAAACATGGGAGGCAACTCCAAGATATGCTCTGAGTTAGTGCAAAATGACAAAAAATTCACTGAACCCATAGACATTACCAACATCCTGGCAGAAAGGTTCAGTGCAAACTTCTCCACCCCTTCCCCCTAAAAGAGCAAATGTCTGTCACAACAGAGTGTAGCCTTCCTGAGATCACAGATGCACAGGTGAGAGCTGCCCTCTCCAAAGCTAAAAGCACAGCATCAATGGGACCAGACGGTGTCCCGGGCTGCGTCTTACACGAGCTCCAAGAAGAACTAAACCCTCATATAAAGTCACTGTTCAATCTCAGCCTTACTACAGGATATGTTCCCAAGGAATGGCGTACAGCAACAGTGGTCCCACTCCACAAAGGTGGTGCCAAAACAGACCCTGGAAACTATCACCCTATAAGCCTGACTAGCCTGGTCTGCAAAGCTATGGAACGTATCAACGTATCATCATGGAAATCATAAACAAAGACATTGGGAACCTCCAGACACTGGATCCTACCCAATTCGGCTTTAGGGGCAGATCTTGCCTCTTGAACCTGGTTGACTTATTTGAAACAGTTACCAAAGCCATAGATGAAGGGAAGGTAGTCCACACAGCCTACCTGGACCTCGCAAAGGCCTTTGACACAATACCCCACTCGGGCATCATAAATAAGCTCACCAGCTTAAATATCAACCCCTATGTCACAAGATGGGTTGCAAACTGGCTCAGGGATAGAACCCACATGGTCAGAATAGCAGGTGCCATGTCAGACTCTAAACCAGTTACAAGTGGTGTCCCACAAGGCTCAGTCCTGGGACCTCTCTTGTTCGGTATATATTTCTCCGAGGTACAGGCTAACACGGGTGGACTATGGCTGACCAAGTTCGCAGATGACTGCAAACTGGGTGCTATAATCGACTCTCTGACTGACACAAGCATTCTCCAAAAGGGTCTCAGAGACGGATAACTGGTCCATGGCCTAAAGCTAAATGCCAAAAAGTGCATAGTCATCCCCTTTGGAAAAAACAAAGTGCCCACAAATTACCACATAGGTGGTAATCCATTAAGTACGGAAGAAGTAATTAGGGACTTGGGGACCCAAGTAGATAACAATCTCTCCTTTGACAATAACGTTGCCAAAAAAGTTAGAAAGACCTTCTATATAGCCCACCTTATCATGAAAGGGTTCACATCTAGATCAAGAGAGGTCATTGTGCCCCTCTACTCATCACTTATCAGGCCCATAATTGAGTACAATGCCCCATTTGGGATGTACCTTACCCGACACCTTCAGCAACTGGAAAGACCCCAAAAGCATCTCACCAAGAAGCTCAAACAGATGCCCTATGCAGTTCGGCTAAAGAAACTCCAGCTCTACTCAGTTGCATACCACCTACTCAGAGGTGATCTCTGTCTGATGTATAAAGCCATGTCCAACCCAGAATTAATGGACATGCTTCACCTCAGGAAATCTAAATCCCTTAGAGCTACATGCTCCAGGGACCTGAACCTCAGCACAGAAATAAATAGGACATGCTAGAGGGACAGATTCATATCCCAGAGGCTCCCCTCACTCTGGAACAAAATCCCAATCCATGTCAGGCAGAGCCCTTCACTGACCCTTCTTCAACAGAAATCTTGACGAATGGATGGGAGATCATAAGTTTACCCCTGGGATCTCTTCTGTGTTGCTGCTTGACAGAGGTACAGTAAAAAAAACCTTAAAAGGGCTACCTTCTGTGACCTACTATACAGAGGCACAGTCAACTAATCTAAAAGGGTGGCGAAAGCCAAACATACTCTGGCTAGGCTTATAAATGCCCTAGGGCAGATAGCCTAGTATCAACCTATGAACCTATGAGATGCAGAGGTAGGAGAAAGGTATAGTAAGCAGTAAAACACTGGGGGAGTTAGTGATGGGGTAAGGTCAGTAGGAGGGATTGCTAACAGACTGCCTCAACAGGAGTACTGAAAGGAGACAATCAGTGTAGAAATATAACCAGGTTTGTTTAGAATAGGTTAGGTCACTGTGTAGGAAATAAAAAGCATTTGGATTTAATGTTCAGGTGTACCTTGAGAGCTTTTCTAAAGGTGAAGTGACCATCTGAATCCTTTAAGTTGTGTGGCTGTAGGCCTTGCCAAACTTTGAGGCCTAGGACATAAAAGCTATGGCTATTGAATTTTTTGAACTGAAGGATGGACTTTGTTGTAATTACTTAAATTAAAGCATGAAAATTAATTTTCTTCTTAACCACATTTTCTTTCCCATGCCCCACTAGGCTCCATTTCAGACTAGTTTCAGTTTTTTTTTTTGTTTCTTAATAAGCTTATTTCTAAACTCTCTCACCTACAGAGTCTCTTATACACCAACAAGCTTGCCTTTTACTGATCATTGTGTACTCTTGTATCCATGACATTTCTGAAATTAATTCTTGTTTTTTTTTACACAAAAATATAAGCTTTTTTTTTAAAAAAATAAAACATATGACTTTCATAAACTTTGTAAGGTTCACTTAATTGGTACATACATGAAAGTTATCAACTTACCATCCATGATTATAAATCTCCTGCAGTTGCTCCACCTTCTAACATATGCTGCAGTTTTTATCTTTTTTGCATCTTGTGTTGTAAGCATTGTCCTCTCACATGTATTTTAAAATGTAAAATCTGGATTTATCATTGAAAATGCAGAGTTCAAGAATAAGAGTGCTCATTCAGGAAGACCGGACTCTGCATGTACTGTGGAACTACAATGACATTTTCAGAGCAGTATGACCTGCAGGGCAGTGGGTGGGATGGCAGTGGTCATTTCCTCTCCATGATTCTGTCTTTGCTGTTTTGGGGTGACTAGTCAGCTACATGTTATCTCCTGAGGAAATATTACTCTCCAGAATAAATCTGTGAAAGAACTGACAACTTGTGTTACTGTAAAAACTTTTATGCAGTTGCTGTCTAGATATTTTTTTAAATATATTATTTACATGCTGTAGGTGGACTGGAAATTCTAAATTGGCCCTAGGCATGAGTGCGTGCATGTGTATGCCTTCTGTGGAAGGATGGGCGCTGGGCTGGCAACTTGACACCATACAATTCCATTGTCAATCATGAGTGGACAGGTGATCCGCGGTGGCAACCCCTAGCTGGGAAAAGCCAGAAGAAGAAGAAGATGGTACACTGATCTAAAGTTGGAGCTCCCCAGGAATAAGTAATTTTTATTTAAATAGGTTGATGCAGTATATTGGGATTCAGCGCTCTTATCTATGCTAAGAAAAATGTGTATTTGACCTTAAATTTCTCATTTTGTCTTAATTTGTTATCCTAACAGCCAACATATTTATAACATGGAAAGAAAATGTCACGCAAGACAAGAAAACAGTCAAAACTGTTCTGTACTTAAACTCCTTTTTGTTGTTTAGGGAAATCTGTATCATTGGTAGCACACTTACTAGAACAAACTTTAAAAGAATTTATGTAATACATAACATCCCCCTGGCATCAGCCTCATACATGAAGGCATAGCCATTGTGTTGTATGGACAGTGTACTGGCAGCGCATATTTTTTTACTGGGCATTTAAAGGGAGCAAGGTGTGTTTTGGAGAGTATAAACAGGTCTAATACACATGACAGATCTTTCCTAGTTTCAAAAGAGCAGGAGCTATCTCACATTTCACTTCTCTAACATTTCTCAGAGGTGAATGGACCTGCATCCTAAATGCACATCTAGATGACTCAGTTGGTGGTATTAAGGAAGTGTGGCTTAAATAACAGGAGAAGCTGGATGGATTTTGTGCACTGACTCATTGAATTAGCTACCGGAAGATTATCTTTCCTAATTAAAATAAATAAATAAATACTCATTATGGGGATCACAGGTTCATCAAAATGTCTTCCTTGTTTCATAACAGCTCTTCTTTCATGTAGAGGATACAGTAAAGCCTTGCTAAGTATATAGATCTCTCTTGGCAGACTGCAAACTTTTTACTGTGGAATGAGGCAAAGGTCTCTTGCATAACAGATAATATTGAGTAGCAAATGCAATTTGTAGAGGAAACTCCTTGTAAATGAGAATGGTGATTGGCTGAGGGTTGACTAGAGAGTGAATAAAAGTATTTTTCTACATCGTATCCTATTTACTCTTTATATTAACAAAAGTTAATTCAAGACATGTCAAAGTAACATCACACGGATGAAGGCAACTAGTGTAGAGGATTAAGGCTTTGAGTTGTTAATGAACTACTTCCACTGCTCCTGGGTTTGATTCTCTCAGCCTCCATTTGCATTGCTGTGCGACTCTGAGCAAATCATTTACCCATACAGTGTTCATAGGCTGAGTCTGAAAAAGGTAATTGTGGATCAGTGCTTAACTCTGGTTAACAAATACAATTCTTAGACAAATGCAATTGAGTTATAAACAGTGCTAACTCAGGGATATAAGTTAAACAAAAATGCTGGTCCAAATTCTCCAGTTACCCAGTACTACACGACAAGAAGTTGCTGAGATTCTGAGCAAGTAGCTGGTGTGCAGAATTACTCAAGACCACTGCTCTCAGCATATCCCTGAACTTAAAGAGTTAATTTCTGATGAACTACTATAGTATATGAAGAAACTGCATCATCACAAGACTTAGATAATATGAATCTTTATGCCCCTGCTGTGGTTCATAATGAAATGGCTGATATAAATTACATAGCACTTGAAAAAGCCCCTGACCCAGATGACCTCTCTACATTGTTGCACAGAGGGGTGTCAGAAATGATGTTTCCTGAAATGGCTCATTTATATTTTCGGTTGAACAAAGGATTCACCCTTCCTAAACAATTATTTCAGAACACTGTAACACTTCTTCTCTCTCTGATCAAGAGACACATCAAAACTCTTGCAGGAATACTAGCAGCAAGATTAATTAAGATCTGGCTGCCACTATTTGTAAGGGTCAACTACATTTATAAGCGGCAAACATTCCTTTTCGTACTCCCATTTATCACAAACATTAGTTAAGTTCAAAATTATGAGTAAGTAATGAGAAGTCTTATTGTATGGATATCCTGCTAGAATGTAGCCCAAAGGTTGGTCTGACTTCTGGTGGTGTACCTTCTCTCATTAATTTCAGTTGACTCCCTCCTCCACAGACACAAGGACATCAGTAGAATAAAGAGGGGCATCAAATAAGAAAAACAATTATAGGCACATATTTTTTAATGATAAGCTTAACATAACTAAATCAATTGTTTATTCACTTACCAAAAATATCATAAAGTTGGTTATTAAGGAGATAGGGTTTAAGTGGGGAGGGTTGGTTAAGATGTTTACCCCACAGACACAAGGAACATGGTTTGATTCTCACCTTTGAGAAACTGGCTAGGCTTTAATAGCCCAGAAGGGCAGCTAGCCTAATACTAACCTATGAGTGGAAAGATCTGGGATTTTCACATCCTCCCCAGAAGATATGAATAAATCATGAACAATACAAATTACAAGATAAAGCAGTCTCAGACATAAGTGAAGAATAATGTGTAAAAAGAATGGACAGGCTTTTTTACTGAGGAAAGTGTCACAGATTTATTTAAATGAATGGAAACATCATGTGTAATTTATACGTGCAAGACCCAGAAGACAAAGTCGAATGAAGAGTGCAATATAAAGAATAATTCAAAATAGCAGAGTTATTATTTTGAAAGGAACATGGGTTTATCCATTCAAAGTAATGTTAATATAATCTTCAGCAAGTAAAACTTAATGGTTTGCTAAAGACAGGTCAGACAATTTTACTTTTTATCCCAAAAATCCAATACAATGAACAAGAACCTTGAATAACAACTGATAAAAGCAATGTTCAGAAAAAACTAATAGAATTATATTACTATATGTGATTAACAGGACACTTAAAGAATAAACAAGATAGAAGCAGCATTAATTAAACAAAAATAACTGTAGAAAACAGTTAATAATAGTGAGCTACATATAACCATTAAACCAATAAACCATAGATAGCAACTTTATACAAGAAATGCAGATAGGCTTTACAATAACTGATATGCAAAGTTTGGGTTGTGGCTAATAAAGAGTGACCTCTTTCCCAAAAGGACACAGAAAGAAAACTGCAGCCCTAGGTTATTCTCTTTTGAATAGGCATATTGTCTGTCTGTAAATCTGTCCAAGAAAGAGTTGAATATTTCCCTAATATGGGGTATAATCACTGGGAAGAGAGAGAATGGATAGGGATTTTCATTCAGATGCTATGTATAATCTGGTGACATCTGCGATTTGCAATATCTAAAGATGTTCATCACATTGATCACTGTTGCAGTAGCCTTAGCTATATGAGTTATATCCTGCTAAGGATATAACAGCCGATCAGCTTCCAAAACTTAAGTGCAACTTTTACACAGCCAAACTGTCAGGCAGCTCAAATTGATTGGACTAAAAGACAAGTTTGTGTGTGAAACCCTTCAGAGCATTACTACCACCGAAGATTATGCTCCTCTGTGGCTTTTGAGGATAGATGGTCGGCTTGTGTTTCCTTTGCTGGGCAGATAAACTCCTTTGGGGAAAAGATTTCCATTTTCTTAATTTTGTTACTGTTTTATTACTTTTCTCATCGGGAAAATTATTTTAAAGCTATGAGTGCTGTGTTTTAATGTATTGTCTCAAGACGGTAACGTACTTTTAAACAGAGCTATCTTTTTTTGTCAGTTTAAAAGTGGTGTAAAGTAATTGAAAACATTTTTTTTCTGTGGAAAAAAATGTTAATTTTAATTTTAACGCTTTTTGCTGTGTTTTTCTCTTAAAAAAAATCACTTTTGTGGACTGGTAGTGTTTACCAGCAACTACTGCTTGTATTCCCTGAGAGAGATGCACCACTTTTGGCTTGATCATGGAATAGACTACAGGTCCCTTGGTTGGTCCTTCTTCCAACTCCAAAAAGAAAAACATTAAGCAAACAGGCTTTGTCACCACAGCAAGCTAGCAATTTGCCTCATCTGAAGGGGGGGGGGGGTTCTGCTGTGGCCATTGTTTGTTTTACCGGGTCTATATTAGAACATCAAAGTTTCAAAACTTCGAATGTTCTAATATCAAACCCTATTCAGCGAAAGCTGAAAACATCGAACATACAGAACAGCAAATTTTTTCTTAGGGAAAAAATTTGCCATTCCAAAACACATACACTCAACACAAGCACACCAAACAAACAGCAATCCACACACGTACACCTAAAATCTTACACCTAACCCTACACTAAACTATACACACACCACTAACTAACCACTTACCTTAACCCAAACCCTAACCCTACGGTCTGTCACTATCGCACACTCACCTCACCCACGCCCTAACTCACCTACACCACCCTAACCCTCACATCCACACAAACGCACACTTACCTGACCTGCGCCCTAACCCTAACTCACCTAACCCACCCTAACCCTCATGTCCACACAATCACACACATACCTAACCCACGTCCTTACCCTAGCTCACCTAACCCGCCCTAACCCTCTCGTCCACACAATCGCACACATACCTAACCCGCACCCTAACCCTAACTACCCTAACCCGCACTCAATCGCACACTTACCTGAACCCGACCCGTAACTTTCCACCACAGCGCTGAAAATACCTAAGCAACAGAAACGGACAACCAAATTCTTTCCCTAGAAAAAAATTTGGTTTTCTGTTGCTTCGATCTTTTCAGCTTCCACTGAATAGGGTTCAATATTAGAACATTCGAAGTTTTGAAACTTCGATGCTCTAATATAGACCCGGTTGTACATCAGACATTCATCTTTTACCTTGGATCCTTATGGTGTAGCACCTACAGTCACTATGGACCAATGGTCAACCACATACTCTGCAGCTGTTGGGGTTCCCTCAGTTGGCAAGGAACAGCCTCCCTTGTCAGTCTTGGGAGAGGGAACAGGGAAGGTCTCCTTGTTGTGTAACAATGGGGAAGTTACTGTTGACATTAGTAACACTGTTAGCCTCATTTTTCCTGTCAAAAAGAAATAAAAGAAACAAGCATGTATCTACTTTTCCTCAGTTTTCTTCATATAGGAGTAGAGTACTGGGTCTGTCTCGGGGTTTAATTCAAGCTATTGACCCTTCTTGTAAAGTAGTTTCTGTTAAAACAATGAGGAATTCCCCTTTTCCTGAAGAAATTTATGATTCTGAACTGGAAAAGGAAGTTGCAAAGATGGATACAGGGTTTTTTCCTCAGGTTTCTGATTCAGATGCAGAGGACTGCTCAGTTTCCAATTCTCTCCATAGTGGTGGTAGGAAATCTCTCTCTGACACTATACCTAGAATGTGCCTGCGTTTGCATTGGGAGAACACCAAGATTTCTCAGTCCCTCAGAAAATGTTATGACAGAAGGGGGCTTTCTAAGCATAGCCAAGTTTTACCAAAAGAATAATGATGTCCTTTATCTGTCGTACATATGATGGTGGTTGGGTCTGAAGAAGTTGGATTAACGAAAGTGCCAACACAAATTCTTTTGGAGATTACCACTGGCTTTGTTTGTTTTTTATCAGTTTATTAGTTTTGTCTTTTAAGACTTATAGGCCTGTAGATACCCAGCTCAGTGGTTGGGCTTCCTTTGGGCAGGGGAATGACTGTTTCCATCTTTCATTCCTTGGGTAAAAAACCTGACTGAAGGCACCAGTGGAAAAGTGATTTAAGTGGACCAGACAGGTCATGTTTTATGCAATTTATTAAACATCCTGGGATGTTATCAGGGCCCATCAATGCAGAGTTTTTGGCCTTGGAAAGTGCATTGATGACCTGTTCCCTAGTACTGATTGGGGGGAATTGTGGTATGTGGTATTTCCTTTCGACTACTGGGGGGGGGGCAGTATGGGGGGAGAAATTTGAGCTGAACCCTGTCAGTCAAAAGGTTGCAGCCTTATGGTCAGATAGGTAGCATGGATTTCCTGGAATATGTCGTACCATATCCTTTCAAATTGTAGGTCCTCCTCCATGTCCCAGGAAAACCCACCCTATCTCAATGTTCTAGGGTCCCTCAATGTTTAACCTAATATGATATTCATGGAGGATGTCAAATACCCCTCTATAGACTGGGAATCCGGCATCACATCTAAATGCACAAGCCCAGTGATTCCTAAACATTGTTAATATCAGCATCCTGGGACAGTTCATCCATTCTTCTACCAGGGATACAAACATCCTTACCTTTGTACTCAGAAACATGGGGGGCCAATGTTCCTTGCCCAGTATAATGTATTCGCTCGTCAGATCTGACCATAAGGCAGTATTACTTGAAATGAAAACTTATGTCTGGGCATCCAGCAAAACCAAAAACCATTAAGAACTATTCTAAGGCTAAGCTCTCTCTACTAAGCAACACCTTGGCCAAATTCCAAACACCCCCAAACCCAGTAAACATCATAGCATATACTGAGCTACTTCTAAAAATCTCTGTACAGCCATATTGATAGCTGTGCTCACTCATATTAAGAATAAGACAAACTCGTATGTTAATGTTTGTTCTGTCAAATTGTGAAAGTATGTTTTAACTTCAGTTTCTTCTTGTTAGAAAAAAATATTATTTAAATAAACTTAGTTTTCTCTATGGCACAGGTCGCTACTAATTATTTGCAGTGAGTATGACTTTGCTGATAGTTCGTCAAGAGCTATGGCCACCGGTACTGTTTTGCGGTCTGCATGGTTGCATTCTCAGAACTTTCCAGATTATGTTAAAATGAGATTTTAAATTCTCCTTTGGACAGAGATTTAGTGTCTGGCTCCTCAACTGCAGAGGTGATTTAAAAAAAAAAAAATGTGATGAATGAGGCAAGCTGATCCAGGGAATCCAAGACTTTTCAGCACTCCTTTCCCAAAATTTCTAAGGGATTTCCTATCTCCTCATCCAATTTTGGCAAAATAAACATACTAGTCTCAACAAAACAAAGGCAAACAGATGCTAAAGAAGAAATGGCAAGAGGGTTCCGAAATGAAGTCTCAAACCTCCCAAAAATCAAGGACAGTCCAACAAGTATGAATAACTATTCAAGAGATCTTGTGACTCCCTACCCACCCTGGCCCCTTTTTTCTTCCAGAAAGTCTGAATCTCCCTTTTTCTCTCTGGCAACAGATTGTTTCAGACAAATATATTCTGAAAAACAAGGTTACAGATGACAGCGGGATGAAATTCCTCCTTTTCAGAAAGGCCATTCCTAATCTTCCAGATCAGACCCTTGCTTCCACTAGCTCATCACATGCTGTCCGAAGGAGTGACAAAACCAGTTCCTCCTTCCTATGTGGGGAAGGCTTTTTGTTCAAGGATGTTCCTTGTCCCAAAGAAAGAAAATGTTTGGAGACCAGTTCTGTATCATTCTTTCATAAACCTGTTTGTGATAGTGCTCAAATTCAAAATGATGTAATTTCACAACCTGTTAACTCTTCTTCTTCTATCAAGTTTCCTGGCAACACTAGACTTAAAAAGATGCTTATCATCATATCCCTATTCATCCAAACTTCAGACGTTTCTAAAGGTTTTGGGCATCAACAATCTACCTCAGTTCAAAGAGCTTTTCTTCCACAGGAAAAAAAAAATAGATTTTATCTAAGATCTATTTCTAAGTTTTTTTTCACTCAGACTTCAGTCACAGTGAGTGTCTCATGGCATCTATGATTCTCACGATACCCCTGGCAGGACTCCATATGAGAAAATTACAGTGGTATCTGAAACCTCTTTGGTCCCAGAATCAACATCTTTTACCTTTTCAAATCTCAGTGCTGGGTTTGACAGAAGAGACATCTTCTGGTGGAGACAACAGACATCCTTAAATCCAGGTGTGCCCTTCTCCCTTCCAGCTCCAAAGCATTCAGTCACCACAGATGCTTCAGACTTTGCTTGGGGAGCAATATCAAGAGGGATAAAAGTCCAGGGGGTGTGGGACACCAAGGACAAATGCAAGCTCACAAATATCAAGGAGATACTTGCCCTAATTAAGGAACTCAACTGTCTGAACCATCTTTGGTCCCCAGCACCTCTTCAAGTGGTTAAAGCCAATACCACATTCATGTGGTACATCAACAAGCAAGGGGGAACCCCTTTGCAGACTAGGCATATTAGCTTAGGGTATAACTTCACAACACAGTCTCACTCTACAGGCATCCTACATTCAGTCACAGCAAAACTGTGTGACAGACAAGCAGAGTAGCACCAGGGCACATCCTCATGAACAGAAAATAGATCAGGGGATCTTCCAAATCTTTGAGGAGTTGCCTCCTCTCTAAACAAATCAACTAGCAAGATACTGCTCCAGAACTCCATGCAAGACGACCTGGAAGACAGAAGCCTTTTCTTTTCCTTGGACAGGAATTTTCTTGAATACTTTTCTTCTCTTTCCACAAATATCCAGGGTACTTCTGAAGAGTCAGAAGGAATCCCTCAGGATTACTGTGGTGACTCCCTTCTGTCCCAGGCAACTGCGGTCCTCCATTCTTTTGAAAATGGCTAGGGGTAATTACCACAAGCTTCCTCACAGACTGGATCTACTCACATAAGAAAACTGTGTTTGATACACCCAAACATCAATCAACTTCAACTGACTGCATGGATGATAGGTTTTAATTCCTTTTAGGCACCTGTCTACTGAAAATGTGCAGCAGGCACTAATGAAGGCTAGGAAAGGCTGCTACTAGAAAATCATTTATCAGCAAATGGAAAAGGTTTTCCTAATCAGCCAACAACATAACCAACACTCATTCAGGGCTAGCTGTTCTCTAGTTCTACAAGATTTGTGTGAATTACAATCCATCGGCCTTTCTTATTCCTCTATGATTTATCAGCCATTTCAGCATGTTTGACCATGGATTCTCCTCTTTCAAAGTAGTCGCAAGTCAAAATGTTCTTAAAAGGGTGTTTTGCATAAGAGGCCTCCAAGAAAACTGGTGGTTCCTCTTGGGATCTTAATTTTGTGTCAAAGGAGCTAACACATGCTCCATTTGAACAGCTAATCCATCTGAGTATCCTGTTTTCTTGCTTATTTTTATGAGTCATTTATAGCACTTTTATTGTCTGCATATACATTTCTAGCTAGTTTCACTGTGTGTAAGGTATTAACTAAAATTTTCTACAATTGTTAAGCATTTGGTCGGGTTTGTTTGTTCTGATTTCTGCTAAAAAGTATATCATATAACTTGTTTGCTGTTAAAAGCATTCTCATTTCTGCAGTTTTTTTCTACCTAAGTAGTATGGGTAGTGTAGCATTGCCAATATTGAGGCTTGTGTTTTGGGCCTAGTTTGTTAGTAGAGGCTGTGTGTCTGAGCATATGTTGCAGGCCATCATAGTTTAGCTAAAGCCAGTATAGCAATTCAGTGAGAGTGAATTGCTTATGGTCATTGGCTGATTAGGGTTGCCTGGACTACAGCTTGGAGTAAGCACCTCATTGGTTCTTTCAAACTTTTTTAAAAGTTGTTTCAGGTTTCAACTTTGTTACTTAAGAAGTTAACTTGTGAGTGTTTCTGCCATTTCATACTGAGCTACTCGGAGGAAGGAAGCTGATCTATGATGAATAACATTAAGTATCCTGTTTTCTTGTTAATTTTTACGAGTTATTTATAGCACTTTTATTGTCTGCATATACATTTCTAGCTAGTTTTCACCATGTTTGAGGTATTAACTACACTTTTTCTACAATTGTTAAGCATCTGGTTGGGTTTGTTTGTTCTGATTTCCTGCTAAGGAGTGTATCATAAAACTTGTTTGCAGTTAAAAGCATTCTCATTTCTGCAGATTTTTTCTACCTAAGTAGTGTGAGTAGTGTAGCATTGTCCATATTCAGGCTTGTGTTTTGGGCTTAGTTGTTTGTTAGTAGAGGCTGTGTGGCTGAGCACATGTTGCAGGCCATCGTAGTTTAGCCAAAGCCAGAACAGCATTTCAATGAGAGTGAATTGTTTATGGTCATTGGCTGATTGGGGTTGCCTGGACTACAGCTTGGAGTAAGCACCTCATTAGTTCTTTCAAGCTTTTTTTAAAGTTGTTTCAGGTTTTAACTTTGTTACTTATTGTTTCTGCCATTTCACATGGAGCTACTCAGAGGAAGGAAGCTGATCTGTGATATATAACATTAAATATCCTGTTTTCTTGCTTATTTTTCCAAGTTATTTATATCACTTTTATTGTCTGCATATACATTTCTAGCTAGGTTCACTTTGTGTGATGTATTATCTAGAAATTTTCTACAATTGTTAAACTGGTTGTGTTTGTTTTTTCCCACCCTCCGTCCCTGTTGGTATCCTGTTTTTATACTTGGGGGCTTTGCAGTTGCCCTCCCCTACTGTAAATTTGATCTTGGACACTCCTCCTAGTCTAGTGTCATTACCTCATCCTACCTAATCCAGGGAGAACATTTGAGAAGGCTAGCCTACTTAGTTTCAGCTCCTTTTTTCCACTTTCCACTTTACAAAAAAAAAAATCCTAAGCTTGTTTCCTGTCTTTCCTGTAAGTCGTCTAGTCCAGATACAGATTTGCTATATCCAGGACTGTTTGTAAGCTTCTGTGCTCCCAAGCCTTTTTGTGTTGGAGGGAAGCCTTCTAGCTTAATTTTGTTTATTAGAACTAACCTGTTTTCTAGTTTCAGCACTCAAATCCGTTTTTTGAGCTCACCACTTGTTCAGAACTCATAGTAAGCACTAAATAAGCTATAAATTACTACAGCACTCACCTTTCCTCACTTGTCTAGAGGAAAACAGTTTTTAGTACTTAATAAGTAAGCACCTATCCAGGCATGTCTAAGGGTCAGCTCCTGCTGTTTTCTCCTGTCTACCTGATGAATTTGGGCATCTTTGGGCAATGCAGCAATTGCCTCATGTACACAGACGACCCTCTCCTCCTACCACCCAACACTACAACCTGTGAGAGATGCACTTATCTAGCCAAACTGGAAGCAAAGCTCTCTTCACCCAAGACTGGACTAGACAGTCAAGAGGAGAAGGTAAACACTTGCACCACACCACACTCATCAAGTAGTTGCTCAAAACCTACACCACCAAAACACACACATAGAAACACAAAACATACACCTACATTTGTGGAGACTCTCAATAATAATCTAGCCAAGCAACAGGGACCTCCAAAGCAGAAACACAAGCAACCTCTACCCCCCCAACACAACCCAAATGACACATAGCCCACAAACTCAGTGTGCCACTCAACCACAGCCCATAAGGCATAACAATGTACCCAACACTCTAGTAGTAGGTGACTCTATAGTCAGGCACACTGATGTTCCAGTCACCAGGCTAAACTAGGAGAAAGTTACTGTCAGCTGCCTGTCAGGTGCTAGGATCCACCACATTACGCACACACTCAGGTCACTCCACATCAAGTACAAATATGACTCTGTCATTGTCCATGTTGGAGTGACTGACCTGAGACATATCTACCTGGACTACATGAGAGAGACATGGAGGAGCTGTCTGATCTTCTAGCCCAGGCAGGTATGACCCTAACCCTGAGTACATCCTGCCATCACTCAGAATGATACCACAGTACAAGGACAAAATGATTGACTTCAACAGTTGGCTAAGCTTCTGGTGTCATTCTAAGGGGATCCAGTATCTGTCTGCCTGGGATGACATGATCGACAAACCACGATGCTTTGCCAGAGATGGCCTGCACCTGTCACCCTTGGGATTCTGGATACTGGCCAAGGCTCTTGCCACCCCTATAGTGCCTTTTTTAGGCAAGGTTCAAATGACAAATTCATCACTTAGCCGTAATGAGTTAATGCTAGAAGTCTAAACCTCAAAATGCATTCACTCGAGGCACTCCTTAAAATGGAGAACATCGACATCTGTGCAGTGACAGAGACCTGGTTCAAGGTTCCAGAGAGCACCCCTGCATTACCAGGCTATAATTCATACCACACGTTTCAGCCACCTAACCTGGACCGAAACACTAAAGGTGAAGGCATGTCCATATTCATTAAGGATATCCACACCTCCAGGCTAATTGCTCAGCATAATGCATCCAAGATTATCCAAGTGCAACTAACTCTGGGCAAGACCGCAATCCAAATTGTAGCTTTTCACAGATCCCCTACCATGCCCCAGGATTCCCACTCCTCATTTCTTGATACACTGGAAAATATTAGGGTACAACCTAACACCCTAATAATGGATTATTTCAACTACACCACCATTAACTGGGAAAACTACTCATGTACCAACTCTTGTGCTTAAAGTATTCTGGAATTCATAAATTCCAATGCCTTGGATCAACTTATCCACACCCCCACCAGGGGCAGCAATATCCTAGACCTGGTCATTACCAACATGGGCAACAGGTGTTCCACACCAGAGGTCAGTTCCTCGTTGGTCAGATCCGACCACAAGCTAATCACCCTAGACATCCACACACCCCCACCCCCCATTAGGGAAACCACCATCAAAAATGTTTCCAAAGCCAACTTCACACTTCTTAAGAGAAGTGGCAAACTTCACAACACCCATGCTGACGGACAATACAGGTACGACTGCTGAATCCTATACAAATGCACTTGATGAGAACTTACACGAGTACATGGATCGTGCAATCCCTAACAGGACCAAGATGTTATCCTCCAAAAAAAAAGGAAGCCAATCTGGTGGTCCCCTGCCATAAACAAACTCTACAACAGAAGAAAGAAACTGTTGCAAAAATGAGTAAAATCCCATGATTGCAGGAACTCTGTGGTCAGCCTCAGTAAGAAGCCGAGATCCCTCATAAAATCCTCCAAAGCTAGTTACAAAAGCAAAATTGCCACTGATTCTAAAGACAACCACAAGGCATTCTACAGCTATGCTAAGAATCTCAATGGCAACACTCATATCTGCTCTGAGTTACAGCACAATGGCACTAAATATACAGAACCAACTAATATTGTCAACATCCTGGCAGATAGGTTCAGTGCTAACTTTACCCCTCTCTCACCCCCTAAAGGGCCCATCTCTTTTGGAAGAATGCAA
Source organism: Protopterus annectens (assembly GCF_019279795.1). NCBI lineage: Eukaryota > Metazoa > Chordata > Ceratodontiformes > Protopteridae > Protopterus > Protopterus annectens. The sequence continues at coordinate 7,338,628 of NC_056726.1, forward strand.
AGTTCCTGTAACCACGGCTGCACAGGTAAAAAAACATACTCTCCAAAGCCAAGAACACAACATCCATGGGACCTGACAACATCCCAGGCTCCATTCTACATGAACTACAGAATTAACTGGCACCCCACCTAAGTACCATGTTCAATCATAGCCTCACCTCAGGCTTTGTGCCCACTGAATGGCGCACAGCAACAGTTATCCCACTCCACAAAGGCGGAGCCACCACGGACCCTGGGAACTACCGCCCCATCAGCCTGATGAGCCTGTTCTGCAAGGCTATGGAACGTATCATCATGGAACTTATAAACAATGACATTGGTAATCTCCAAACTCTAGACTCTACCCAGTTCGGGTTTGTAAAAGGCATATCATGTCTCCTAAACCTGATAGACTTCTTTGAAGCAGTCACCAAAGCCGTAGATGAGGGTAAGGTGGTTCACAGCCTATCTAGATCTCGCCAAGGCATTCGACACCATCCCCTACTCTGGAATTACACATAAACTCACTAAACTAACTATAAATCCCTATGTCACAAGATGGGTTGCCAACTGGCTCACTGACAGAACCCAGACTGTGAAAGTAGCAGACTCTAAATCCAACTTCAGACCAGTGACAAGTGGAGTACCACAGGGTTCAGTCCTGGGTCCTCTCCTGTTTGGTATCTACTTCTCTGAAGTACAGGCTAACGCAGAAGGTCTTTAGCTAACAAAGTTCTCAGATGACTGCAAACTAGGAGCCATAATCAAAACTCCTAATGATGTGGACATTCTACAAAAGGGCCTCACTGAGACAGATGCCTGGTGTCAAAGCCATGGTCTCAAGCTCAATGCCAAAAAGTGCACTATCATCCCTTTTGGTAAACAAACTGTACTCATGTACTACCACATAGGCGATAGTCTACTTAACACCGAAAGTGTGATAAGAGACCTTGGGACACAGTGGATAGTAGTATCTCCTTTGATAATTACATCGCCACAGTAGTCAGGAAATCCTTCTACATGGCACACCTCATCACAAAAGATTTCTCATCCAGGAAAAAAAGAGGTCATTGTTCCCCCCTACTCATCACTCATTAGACCCATTATAGAGTAAAATGGCCCTTTTGGTATGTACTTCACAAGACATCTACAACAACTGGAAAGGCCACAGAAATACCTCACAAAGAGGATTACCAGCCTCAAACAGATGCCTTATGCAGACCGTCTGAAAAAACTCCAGCTTTACTCTGTCACATATCGCCTACTCAGAGGCGATCTCTGCCTAACATACAAAGCTATGTCAAACCCAGTGCTGTTGGACATGCTCCACTTAAAGAAATGCCAATCCCTTTGAGCTACACACTCTAGGGACCTAAACCTTGTCACCACAATAAAAAGAACATGCTGGAGGGATAGATTCCTGTCCCAGGAGACTTCCCATACTCTGGAAGAAACTACCTATCTATATCAAACAAAGCTCCTCATTAGCACTCTTCAAGAAAAAATCTTGATGATTGGATGAGAGATAGGAAATTCACCCCGGGGATCACTTCTGTGTCTCTGCTTGACAGGGGCACAGGAAAATAATTTTCTTGGGTGGCAAAAGCCAGGGTACCGTTTGGCTAGGCTTATATAGGTCCTAGGGCCAATAGCCTAGTACCTACCTATGAACCTATGACTTGGTTCTGAACATGGAAAACAGTTTTACTTACTGCTCTGACATCTGCATGAAGGTTTTCTGAGTTGCAAGTTCTTATGGTGAGTCAACACTATCTCATTTTCCATAGGAATAGAATTTCTTTGAGAACTAGTCCTTCTTTTATGCATAAAGTGGCATTCATGTTTTCTTTAAGCCAAACTACCTCTCTCTCCATTTTCTTTCCTGAACCTAAAAATGTAAGGGAAAGGATACTGCATGCCTTGTGTGTCTACAGACAACTCAGGTACTATCATTACAAAACTAAATCTTTCAGATCTTCGAATCAATTGTTCATTTCTTGTGAAGGGATAACCTATGTCAAAACAGAATATTTCCAGATGGTTGTCTAAAGCTATTACCTTTTGTTATACTCACCACAACAAAACTATTCCAGGCAGGTTCAAGGCCCACTCTACCAGGCCCTTGGCTTCATCTATGGCGGAAAGGGTTACATTCTAGAAGTTTTCTAGAAGCTGCTAATTGGCCCTCTGCATAATTTTACAAAGTATTATAAGCTTGATTCCTTCTCTAGGTCCAGGTCAAGCTTTGCTACAATCCTTCTCCAGGGGCTCCTGGACTCCTCTCCTTCCACCTCCCAGATGTTAATAACTAAGTTAATCTGCCCACATAGCTAAGGCTACTGCAGCAATAATCAATAGACAGTACAGTTGCATAAGTTAAAGTTACCATAACAGCAGATGTTTCAAATGATAACTGCTTCAGTAGCCATTCCTTCTTTCTACGCGACTTGTTTTTTGGCATGTTTTTCTTATGCTGGAGTGTGGACATTTATTTTTTGTTTTCCTAGCATTGTCCTCTCAGGGCTCAGCCTCCTTGTCTCTGCTGGCAGTAAAGCTCTGAAAGGTTTCTTACCCAAACCTATCTTTTGGTCAGCTCAGCTTGAGCTGCCTGACAGTTTGGGCATGTGGAAGGTGCCCTGACGCCTTGGAATTTGACCAATCATTATATCCTTGGCAGGATATAACCTATATAACTAAGGCTACTACAGCAGTGATCATTCAAACATCTACTGTTATGATATGTTTAACTTACAGAACTGTACTTTTCTGGACAGTTGCTGCTGTTCCAAGGGAATGTGTTTTAGGATGCATGTATCTACTATGGTAGGGATGATAATTTGCAACACTTTACTAGCTAAATTAGCAGTGATGTTACATAAATATTTATCTGGGCAACAGGCCTAAAACGTATGGGTTTTATCTGCAACAAACCCTGGGCTCTTTGAACAACTCCCTGAAAGCTGGCAACACTTTACCATATGCGTAGGGGTACAATAACCCTGGTAGAGCAATTTTAACTGATGCAATAATAATCTAGGGATAGCTGACAGCTGCCAAACTCAGTTTCAAGGGGGGCAGTATGTCTTCAGCACAAGGGCTAAATCTTTCTTACATTTTATCATTCTTACAAATTGCTGATTTATAGGTTCATAGGTAGGTACTAGGCTACTGGCCCTAGGGCCTATACAAGCCTAGCCAAAAAGGTGCCCCAGCTTTCGTCACCCAAGAAAATCATTTTAATGTGCCCCTGTCAAGCAGAACCACAGAAGTTCTCCCCGGGATGAATTTCCTATTACCCATCCAATCATCAAGATTTTTCTTGAAGAATGCTGAGGAGCTCTGTTTGACATAGATAGGTAGTCCTGTCCAGAGTATGGGAAGTCTCTGGGACAGGATTCTATCCCTCCAGCATGTTCTATTTATTGTGGTGACAAGGCTTAGGACCCTAGAGCGTGTAGCTCGGAGGGATTGGGATTTCTTTAAATGGAGCATGTCCAGCAGCTCTGGGTTTGACATAGATTTGTATGTTAGGCAGAGATCGCATCCGGGTAGGCGATATGCGATGGAGTAAAGCTGGAGTTAGTCGGTCTGCGTAAGGCATCTGTTTGAGGCCAGTAATCATCTTTGTGAGGTATTTTTGCGGCCTTTCCAGTTGTTGTAGATGTCTTGTGAGGGACATACCAAAATGGGCGTTTTACTCTATAATGGGTCTAATGAGTGATGAGTAGAGGGGAACAATGACCTCTTTTTTTCTGGATGAGAAACCTTTTGTGATGAGGTGTAGAAGGATTTCCTGACCACTGTGGTGATGTGATTATCAAAGGAGAGACTCCTGTCCACCTGTGTCCCAAGGTCTCTTATCACACTTTTGGTGTTAAGTAGACTACCACCTATGTGGTAGTTCATGGCTACAGAGTTTTTACCAAAGGGGATGACAATGCATTTTTTGGCACTGAGCTTGAGGCCATGGCTTTGACACCAGGCATCTGTCTAAGTGAGGCCCTTTTGTAGGATATCCACATCGTTGTTTCGATTATGGTCCTAGTTTGCAGTCATCTGCAAATTTAGCTAACCAAAGACCTTCTGTGTTAGCCTGTAGTAGATACCAAACAGGATAGGACCCAGAACTGAACCCTGTGGTACTCCACTTGTCACTGGTCTGAAGTCCGATTTGGAGTTTGCTTCTTTCACAGTGTGGGTTCTGTCAGTAAGCCAGTTGGCAGCCCATCTTGTGACATAGGGATTTATACTTTAGTGAGTTTATCTATAATTCCAGAGTGGGGGATGGTGTCAAACGCCTTGGCGAGATCTAGATAGGCTGTGTGAACCACCTTACCCTCATCTATGGCTTTGGTGACTGTTTCAAAGAAGTCTATCAGGTTTAGGATACATAATCTGCCTTTTACAAACCCGAACTGTGTGGGGTCCAGAGTTTGGAGATCTCCATTGTGTTTGTTTATGAGTTCCATGATGATATGTTCCATGGCCTTGCAGACCAGGCTTGTAAGGCTAATGGGGCGGTAGTTCCCAGGGTCTGTTGTGGCCCCCCTTTGTGGAGTGGGATAACAGTCACTGTGTGCCATTCAATGGGCACAAAGCCTGAGGTGAGGCTATGATTGAATATGGTACTTAGGCGGGGTGCCAGTTCATACTGTACTTCGTGTAGAAGGCAGCCTGGGATGTTGCCAGATCCCATGGATGCTGTGTTCCTGGCTTTGGAGAGTGAAGTTTTTATCTGTGCAGCCATGATTACAGGAACTTTGCATTCTTCTGGTATAAAAATGGGCCCTTTAGGGGGTGAGAGGGGGTAAAGTTAGCACTGAACCTATCTTCCAGGATGTTGGCAATATCAGTTGTATATTTAGTGTCACTGTGCTGTAACTCAGATCTGAGTGTTGCCATTGAGATTCTTGACATAGCTATAGAATGCTTTGTGGTTGTCTTTAGAATCAGTGGCGATTTTGTTTTCATAACTAGCTTTGGAGGATTTTATGATGGATCTCAACTTCTTACTGAGGCTAACCAGGGAGTTCCTCCAATCGTGGGATTTTACTCTTTTTTGCAACAGTTTCTTTCTTCTGTTGTAGAGTTTGTTTATGGCAGAAGACCACCAGATTGGCTTCCTTTTTTTGGAGGATAGCATCTTTGTTCTGTTAGGGATAGCACAATCCATGCACTTGTGTAAGTGCTTATAAAGTGCATTTGTGTAGGATTCAGCAGTCATACTTCTATTGCCCATCTGCATGGGTGTCGTAAAGTTTGCCACTTCTGTCTTAAGAAGCGTGAAATTGGCATTGGAGACATTTTTTACAGTTTTCCTAATGGGGGGGGGGTGGCAGCAGGACGTGGATGTCTAGGGTGATTAGCTTGTGGTCAGATCTGACCAATGAGGAGCTGACCTCTGGTGTGGAGCACCTGTCGCCCATGTTGGTGATGACAAGGTCTAGGATATTGCTGCCCCTGGTGGAGGTGTGGATAAGCTTATCCAAAGCATTGGAATTGATGATTTCCAGAAAACGTTAAGCAAAAGAGTTGGTACATGAGTAGTTTTCCCAGTTAATAGTGGGGTAGTTGAAATCATCCATTATTAGGGTGTTGGGTTGTACCTTAATATTTTCCAGTGTATCAAGAAAAGAGGAGTGGGAACCCTGGAGCATGGTGGGGGGTCTGTAGCAAGCTATAATCTGGATTGCGGTGTTGCCCAGAGTTAGTTGAACTTGGAAAATCTCGGATGCATTATGCTGACCAACTAGCTTGGAGGTGTGGATATCCTTAATGAATATGGACATGCCTCCACCTTTAGTGTTTCGGTCCGGGTTTGGTGGCCGAAAGGTGCGGTATGAATTATAGCCTGGTAATGCAGAGGTGCTCTCTGGAGCTTTGAAGCAGGTCTCTGTCACTGCACACATGTCGATGTTCTACATTTTAAGGAGTGCCTCGAGTGAGTGCATTTTGAGGTTTAGACTTCTAGCCTTGAGTAGCATTACCCTCAGATTTTGCTTGCTTGTACCTGTTACGGTGGTGAATTTGTCATTTGAACCTTCCTAAAAAAGGCTCTATAGGGGTGGCAAGAGCCTTTGCCAGTATCCAGAATCCCAAGGGTAACAGGTGCAGGCCATGTCTGGCAAAGTAGAATGGTCCGTCGATCATGTCATCCCAGGCAGACAGATACTGGATTTCCTTAGAATGACACCAGAAGCTTAGTCAATTGTTAAAGTCAATCATTTTGTCCTTGTACTGTGGTATCATTCTGGGTGATGGCAGGATGCTACTCAGGGCTAGGGTCATACCTGCTTGGGCTACAAGATCGGAGAGCTCCTCCATGTCTCTTTTCTTGTAGTCCAGGGAAGTACATCTCAGGTCATTCACACCAAAATGGACAATGACAGAGTCATATTTGTACTTGTTGTGGAGTGACCTGAGTGCGTGCGTTATGTGGTGGATCCTGGCACCTGACAGGCAGCTGACAGTAACTTTCTCCTTGTTTAGCCTGGTGAGTGGAACATCAGTGTACCAGACTATAGACTCACCTGTGACTAGAGTGTTGGGTATGTTATGCTTTATGGACTGTAGTTGTGTGGCACACTGAGTATGTGGGCTATGTGTCATTTGGGTTGGGTTGGGGGGTGGAGGTTGCTTACATTTCTGCTTTGGATGTCTCGGTTGTTTGGGCAGATTTTTACTGAGAGCCTCAGGGAATGTAGGTGTGTGTTTTGTGCTTCTGTGTGTGTGTTTTGGTGGTGTTGGTTTAGAGGGACTATGTGATGAGTGTGGTGTGGTGCATATGTTTACCTTCTCCTCTTGATTGTCTAGTCCAGTCTTCGGTGAAGAGAGCTTTGCTTCCAGTTTGGCTATATAAGTGCATCTCTCACAGGTTGGTAGTGTTGGGTGGTAGGAGGAGAGGGTTGTCTGTGTACATGAGGGAATTGCTGCATTGTCCCAAGATGCCCAGATTCATCAGGTAGACAGGAGAAAACACCGGGAGCTGACCTTTAGACATGCCTGCATAGGTGCTTATTTATTAAGTACTAAAAACTGTTTTCCTCTAGACAAGACAGGAAAGTTGAGTGCTGTAGTAATTTGTAGCTTTAGTGCTTACAACATGTTCTGAAAAAGTGCTGAGCTCAAAGAAACAGATTTAAGTGCTAAAACTAGAAAGCTGGCTAGTTGCAAGGGAAAATTTGAAGAGCAGACTTTATGACGCCAGGAATAGTTTAACCCTAGTTAAGTGTGGGGGGGTTCAGGAGCTCACAAACAGTCCTGGATACAGCAAATCCATATCTGGACAAGACCTGCCACAGGAAAGGGGGGAAGCAGGCTTAGAATTTTTTTCAGTAAAGTGGAAATGGAGAAAGCTGGAACAGAAGTTAATTCAATGTTAAGAATCTGAGTGGGTTGACCTTCACAAATGTTCTCTATTAGACTGAATGAACTAATGACACTAGACTGGGAGGAGTGTCACAGATCAAATATACAGTATGAGCGGGCATCTGCAAAGTCACCAAGTATAAGAACACCACAACACTAGGAAGGGTGGGTGGGAAAAATTACAGTTCCTAGCTGTAGCCACTAAATGAAAGTTTTAAACAGATCAAGGAGCAAGCAGACTCTAGAGAATGCTTTTAACTGTAAACAGACAATTATAGTAATGCACACTATTACAGTTCCTTGCTGTAGAACACAGAAACCTCAAAAAATCAGAAATGCACAGAAAAGCTCGGATAGAGCACTCACAAACAGAAAATACAACTTTCAGTATGAAAAAGCAGTTTACAGTTAAGTAATTCAGTAAACATGCAATTAGAGTAATGAAACAGTATCTAGCAATGAAAAATACAATTAAAACAGTATAAAACAGTACATAAATGCAGTGAAACAATAAAAAAGCTTTATAACAGTGCAAAATGTAGTAGAGCAGCTGTATAGCACAATTATAAGCGTTTCAGAAGTGCAGTTCAGTGAAATAAGTGTAAGAAATAACTTATCCTGCTCTTGGAATCTTAAGGAATTTCCGCTTAGTTTTAGTAATGAAATACAATTCACAGCTTGATAAACAAGAGATAAGTAATGTTAATTTTTTAATATACATTTGGCAAATGTTGAGTAATTCTAAGAACTTGTTGAAGCTAAACACTTGGGAATTGTTGGCAAGAAGATAGAGGTAAGGAGTGAAAAGCTTATCTCAACTGCAAATATCTCCAAACATTCATGGATGCTAAGTTTTAGGAGGATTGTAAGGGTGAGAAGAATGCAAGACAATATCAGTCTTCTGCTTTTTGTAGGATCTGATACACCCACTGCAAGCCTTTATTTAGCCATGATTCCCCCATTATTGATTGCCTGTCTATTGTAATAAGGGGATTACCCCAAATTGGTGTGAGCTTGTTCTAAATATCAAGCTCTGGGTGGGAAATATATAGCTTTTTAAGGGCCTCATTGACCAAAATTATGGTGTGACAGCCTTGTAAAAGCTAAGGTAATTTCTTCCTATAACAGAAGATAAGTGTATGGGATGAAATATGAAATAAGCCAGCTTCTAATTTAACCCATAAAGGAGAAGGGAAGGGCAAGGAAGAAATGTAGCAGCTTCAGCCAGATGGCTAACATCAGGCAGTTTCACCTGTCCTCATATTACAGGCAGATAAAGAAAACTATTAGATATATATTTCCTCCTCAAACAGCATATGTATTGGGACATCAAGTTCCTGGTCTTTTTAATCATTTATTAGTGGCTGTAACAGGCATATCACAAGATATACAGAATTTTAGGGCAAAACAGCATTTGCAGTGCTGATATTCTTCCCCACCAAAGGAGTTGGAGTTTCCACCATGAAAGAACCTAAACACATAGAGATTTTAGGCGGGAGGTACTGTTAGAAAAATTCAGTGTTATCATTTGTGAAAAATCTTGGCTGAAGCAAAAGAGCACTATCATTGGCTGGGATAGTTTGGTTTTACAACATTACCTTCCAATCAAAGTAAAAGTGAAGCAGAGAGAGCAACTTCCGGAGAGTGGGAATATTCCTCTTGGTGCTTTCTGTAAAAAAGAAGATTCAGGATTCTATACCACACAACTCCCAGCCATATAGACAACTGTTATTCCTGCTTAGTATGACTAAAGACTCAATTGCCCCGAGAAAAGGAGAGGGACAGGGGGTATTCTTGTTGGGTACTCTTACTGAAACAAAAAGAGACTGTCCAATCTGTAAGGGCTCGTGCAAATGGGGAGCTGTATAGAGCTTATATTCCTTGGATGAAGCTGGGGGAAGACAGAATCTTGCCAGCACAGATCAAAGATCTGCGAATAGAATCAAAGGCTTTCTAAAAATCCACTAAGATAGCTAATTCATGTTGTGCATATCAGTTAACCTCCTGCCATACAAAGAAGAAAGGTATGAATATGGCCTTTGCTTGATCTTTGTTTCTAAAAGTCAGGTTGGGTAGGATGTATTGAGAAACTTATACAGCCTTGTGGCAGACTTTGAGAAATAATTTAGTTTCAATACCAATTATGAAAATTGGTCTATAATTATTAACAGATGTGCAGTCCTTCCCTGGCTTTGAGAGGACAATAATTTGGAATTCTTTAGACATCAAAAGCAGGTCTCCCGATTCCTTGATGGCGTTAAATAAATCCACAAGGATAGGAAGTACTTGGTCTAACAGCACTTTATAAAGGCTTGATGCTAAGCTGTCTTGGCCAGGTACCTTCCCGGAAGGGGTCGAGTTCAGTGCTGCAATTATTTTATGTAATTCTATGGGTTTGTTTAGACAATTTCACTCTTCACTAAGTTGAGAAAAGGGTAACTTTTTTAAGTATGTGCGTGTGGAGGGGGGGGGGGAGCTGGCCAGTTAGTTAAGACTGAGAGAGAATTTCCTGTTGGGATACCTCTAGAGTCAAGTAATATTTTATAAATTCTGCATTAATATTCAGGGGGGTTGTTAAGGGTTTCTTTCCATGGTTTTCATGCATTCATTTCTTGTTTGAGCCCTCCTCTGTCGAAGTTTATAGTCTAGCAGTTTTCTGGGTTTGTCTAAATTTGCCCGTGCTTGTAGAGGTGCTCATTTAACGTATAATGATAAATTATTATGGAAATGCTCATTTAATTGTCAATTAAGAACTTAATATTTTTGTAAAAGATGTATTGCTCAAACCCTAATTACCTGATATTCTAAATCAGTAATTTGTTTATCTGTGTCCTAGACACCTCAACTTTGCAGCAGCACGGATAGGATTAGGTTTGAAAGACTGTAAAAGTGTGGGGCATAAAATTGTTATATGAGATCACTGAAGACTGGTCTGATAAAATAATGGACTGTAATCATCACATCCTCTTACAGTTGGGTTTATAAAGACCCCAATTTAAGGTACATTGAATGGTCAGATAAAGGACAAGGCATGGATAAGAGAGATGTCATGAGAGAAAAGGAAACACATTTATTCTACAGTGGATATAAAAAGTTTACGCACCCCTGTTAAAATGCCAGGTTTTTGTGATATTTTTGAGACCACAATAAATCATTTCAAAACTTTTCTCATCTTTAATATGAACTGTAACCTGTACAATTCAATTGAAAAACAAACAAATCTGTTAGGGGAAAAAATACAAATGTACAATATGCTGGGTGCACAAGTGTGCACACCCTTAAACTAAGACTTTGTTGAAGCACCTTTTGATTTAATTACAGCATTCAGTCTTCTTGGGTAGGACTCTATCAGCATGGCACATCTTGACTTGTCAATATTTGCCCACTGTTCCTTGCAAAAGTGCTCCAAATCTGTCAGATTGCGAGGGCATCTCGTGTGTACACAGCCCTCTTCAGGTCACCCATAGATTTTCTATTGGATTTAGGTCTGGGCTCTGACTGGGCCATTCCAAAACTTTAATTTTCTTCTAGTGAAGCCATTCTTTTGTTGATTTGGGTGTATGCTTGGGGTCATTGTTGTGTTGAAAGGTGAAATTCCTCTTCATTTTCAGCTTTCTAGATGATGGCTGAAGGTTTTGGGCCAAAAGTGACTGATATTTGGAACTGTTCAAAATTCCCTCCACCTTGACTAAAGCCCCACCACCATGCTTCATAGTGTGGATGGTGTTCTTTCGATGATGCAAAGTGTTGTTTTTGCACCAAACATACCTTTTGGAATTATGGCCAAAAAGTTCAACCTTTGTCTCATCAGACCATAACACATTTTCAGACATGCGTTTGGGAGATTTGATGTATTATTTTGGAAATTTTAGCTGGGCCTGGTTTTTTTTGTGTGTAAGAAAAGGCTTACATATTGCAACCCTACCCCATAGTCTTGACATATGGAGACTATGGGAGATTGTCACGTAGTACACAACTGGTACTTGCCAGAAATCACTGCAGCTCATTCAATGTTGCTGTAGGTCTCTTTTGGCAGCCTCCTTGACCAGTTTTCATCTTGTCTTTTCATCAATATTGGAGGGACACCCAGTTCTTTGCAACATCATTGTTGTCCCACATTTTCTCCACTTTTTAATAACTGTCTTCACTGTGTTCCATGGTATATCCAATCCTGTAGAAATGTTTTTGTACCCTTCTCCTGACTGATACCCGTCAACAATGAGATCCCTTTGATACTTTGTAAGCTCTCTGCGAACCATGGCTTTTGCTGTAGCAGGCAACTGAGTAAATGTCAGGAAAATCTTACTAGGACAGCTGGACTTTATTTGGGGTTAATCAGAGTCTCTAATTGACAGCAGGTGTGTACCCAAGAAGACTGAATGCTGTAATTAAATCAAAAGGTGCTTCAACTAAGTATTAATTTAAGGGTGTGCAAACTTATGCAACCAGTATATTGTACATTTTGTATTTTTTCCTCTAACATATTTTGTTTGTTTTTCATTTGAATTGTACAGGTTATTGGTCACATTAAAGATGAGAAAAGTTTTGAAATGATTTATGGTGGTCTCATTTTTTTATATATCACAAAAACCTTGCATTTTAACAGGGGTGTGTAAACTTTTTATATCCACTGTAATTGACTACTTCCACTAGTTGGGGCAGTGAAGGTATAACTGGAGTCTTTTGGATAAAGATTTCTCAGACAGTCTTCCAGCTTAAATTGAACAACACAATCTAACAAAGGTTTCTGAGCTTTTCTATGTCTCTCAGCACTACGGTATGAATGATCCATAACTGAACTCATGACTACATTAAGGTCTCCACCTAAAATCATATGGAGATACTAATTATTGTGTTTTAGAGAGACAAATATGATTGTGAGGAAGGAGGGCACATATTGAACCCAAAATGACTTGCCCTCGTGGAGTTTTCACTCTAGCAAGGACCCAGTGACCCTCAGAATCACTAATTCAGTCCATTACTTGCCAGCCTTATCTCAGGTGAATTAAGACTGCAACACCTCATTTAGCTGAAGCAGATAAAATAAAAACATCTTGTAGACACAAAATATTCTGAAGTTGTTCTATTAACATCATGAATGAAAGCAGTCAATAATAAATTATTTTCTGGTAGCCGACGTCTCCTCTGGCATTTTGTTGTTTTTACTGTTTACAGTTTACACCAGATTGGTCACAAAATGTAGTCCAAATAATGTCTATGTTTTTCCTTACTTTCATTTCCTGAATAAAGGCTACATCATATCATCTTTTCTGGAGTCAGTGTCTGCAAATGTTTCTCTTAGCTTTAGAACAGAGCCCTCAAACATTAATAGAAACCACATTTAAAAGATATCATAACAAGGAAGTAATAATAACTCACAAGAATATTTAAGTTTTAACAAAAGTAGCAATGTATCTTTGAGACATTTTGCAATTTGTTTCACTATGGTTAAACACACACTGTCACTATGAAATAGGTGTGATACCAGCAAAAAATAACAAGTATTTGGTGCACTCACACCCAAAACTAGCCATCACCCTGTTAAGCATTCAAACAGTACACCATAGATGCAAGGGTGAGTTCAAGCCAAGCCCGGAGTTTGCAGAGAAACTGTCTAAAAGTAAACATAATCATCATGCTCAAGATTTACAGTTTTATTATGTAACTACGTGATTTCCTTGAAGTTTTGTTCTCAGTATGAGCCAATGGTTTCCCTAGGCTGCTCAAGAAGAACTGATGTACAGATTTTTCTCCTTATTGTGTTTGTCATATGTGATAGAAGTAGTTGAGTAATACTGAGAGTTAGGAATCTCTGCTACAACTGTGCAGTCACTGTCATTGTCCATTGATAGGGGATTACATTTATTATTTACAGAAAAAAAGTTTCTTGAAGCTTTCCTATGCACCAGTTTATCTAGCGAGTTAGAATCTTTGAATAATGCTTCTCTGCTGGAGGGGTTGTCTCCACATTTATCTGGCACACTAGAAACATCATAAATGTACTTGGATGAGTAGATGATTCAGACTCAAGAGGAATGTCTTGAGAGGAAAAAGATCAGCTGCATTGGGTTCATACGAGAAGCATTTGTCTCACATTAATCACAGTGGTTTTGTAAAAGTTTGGTAGAGTTGTCACAGGAAGACATCTTTGCAAAAATAGCAAAGCTTGGTTTGTCAAAGTAAAAGAATGCTTCCGCTTATTCAGCACGGTAATCAGAGTGGCAGAGTATTTTAAATGAGTAGAGATTTTGTTTTTATAATAGTGAGTGAACATGTACAAAGTTCTTTCTCTTTAACAGCACAGAACCTGAGAAATCCTGCAGCAACTTAACTACAACAAAAAAGGGTAGGAAATTTCTTTTGGCAGATCAGGAAGTTAGCAGCTTTTTCTCAGCAAAATTTTGTGCACGGAAAATAACGTGTTATAGGGGACGAGATGCTTGGAGTAAGTGGGATAAAGCTGTGTGTGTGCATTCTATTGTGATTTGTATATTTAGGTTTATACAGGTTAATACGAGATTACTGGGCTAATGGCTCAAGGACCCTTAGAAGCCTGGCCATTATTACCTGTATTTACCTAGAATTTTGGTATATAAGCTTTAGAAGATGACCTAGATTTGTGCCTATGCCTTTCAGTATGTTACAGTCTGTCCCTGTCCATAAGGCACAGAGGTGCCACCCCCAGGAATGAATTTACAATTCCCCATTCATTGATCCAAACTGCATTTCAAGATGGTCAGGGAAGGGCTCCGATTCTCGTGAATAGATAGCCTGGTCAGGGAAGGGCTCCGATTCTCGTGAATAGATCGCCTGCTCCAGAAAAGGAGTAATCTGTGAGACACATATCTGTACCTTCAGCATACTTCATTCATGTCACAGGCCAGGTTTAGATCCTTGGATTGGGTAACCCTCATGCTGTTTGCTTTGCGAATGTGTAAGAGTTCAACAGGACTGGATATGAGAATGTCTTATAGGTTAGGCATAAATGATCCCTTAATAGTTGTTTGGAGACAGAATAAAGAGCTAGAGCTTTTAGGCAACCCAAACAGGACATGTTTACATCCTGTAATTTTTTTTTTTTTTTTGTAAGAAACCTCTGAAGCTGCTCCAGTTGTTGCAAGTGCTTGTTCAGGTACATGCTGAAAGGTGCACTGTACTCAATTTTTGGTCTGTATCTACACTCTTTCTTGACCTCTCTAAGGCCTTTGATACCATCTCTCATAACCTTCTCCTAACTAAACTATCCAACCTAAACCTATCCCTTTCCTCTCTCAATTGGTTCACCAGCTATCTCTCCAACAGGCAACAAGCTGTCAAGTGGAAAAAAGCCATCTCCTCTTTCCTTAACACCACTGGCGTCCCCAAGGTTCCATTTTGGGTCCTCTCGTCTTCAATATATTTATAAATGATTTCTTCCACTCATTACCCCATGCTAAACTTATTCAATATGCAGATGATTCCACAATTATCTGTTCAGCCACATCCATCCCTGCTCTCTTAAAACTGACTCAAGACGCCTTTTCTACCACAGAACAGTGGATGATGGACAATCATCTAGCACTCAATGCATCAAAACCAAACTTATGGTATTTACCCCTCTAAAACCAACACCATTGATAGAAAAATAATTTCCATCACTAGTCAGAATAACACACCTCTTGAACTGGTATCTGAAACTAAACTACTAGGAGTCCTGATTGACGACCAGCTTAAATTCAGTAACCACCTACAACTAAACATAAAACCCACCAAAACTTGGTATGCTCTATCGACACAATCGATTCCTCACTAGATCTACTAAGCTCACTCTTGCTACTACATTTCTCATCCCTTCCCTCCTTTATGGTGCCCCTCTGCTAACAAACCTACAATCCTCTCTCAAAACAAAACTGTCCTCTTGTTATAATAAAATTGCCAAATTTTCAACTAGCCACAAATCATCTACCCATCACTGTGTCTCTCCACAAACTTAACTGGCTAGAGCTTCCCAACCATCTCTCCTACACTCAGCTTACCTTTGCTCATAAACCAATTTTTCAGCCCACCCTCTGTCCCTCTCTCAGCTCTACCTTTAAAATGCACCTGCCACAAAAACTCCTAAGATCTAATAACCAAAACCTAATAGAACTGTACAAGCCCCATCACTCTCCAGGACAAAACCTCCTGTCCTTTGCCCTGGCGCCCATGGAACTCCTTCCTCCTCCATCCGTATCACCACCAACCTCCCTACTTTTAAAAATCACTGCACTCACATCTAACATCCTCATGGGAATGCTCCTGCTCCCACCCCTCCTAGCCTGTTCTTCACTTCTTATGGGCAGCTTTACCATATATTACCAGACACCGAATAATAAGCCAACTGTAATGACATCTTATAATTATTTTATTCTATTATTTCACTCAAGAAACTATATATGTACTGCGGGCTGCCACAGTGGTGCAGTGGTTAGCATTGCTGCCTCACAGCAAGAGGTTCTCCGGTTCGATCCTCGGCTGGGGTGCTTCTCAGCGGAGTCTGCATGTCCTCCTGTGGTCGCGGGTTTCCTCCGGGTGGTTTCCTCCCACATCCCAAAGACATGCTGCAGGTGGATTGGACACTCTAAATTGGCCCTAGGTGTGCGGTGAGTGTGCCTTCTGTGGAAGGTTGGCCCGGGCTGGCAACTCGACACCATAAAACTCCACTGCCATTCAATGCGGACAAGGTGATCCGCTGTAACTAAAGGCTCCCCGAACCGGAATAAGAAGAAGAAGAAGAAGAAGAAGAAACTATATATGTACTGCAGCAATAATTTAATGTAACCTTAACATTTAAAAAAAAAAAAAAAAAACACAAATATATTATGTAAATGATTAATCTTTGCTTTATCTTGAACCCTCAAATTTCCACAATTGTAAACTACTGTAATCTTTTTGTTTACCAATGTTTTAAAGCTTTGTCTTTCACTTACAAATTATTGTAATTGTAAATTGAAAAATGATGTAATCTCTTTTGTAACCTTTGTTTTGGAGCTTTTCTCCCCAGGACTCCATTGAAAACGGGTTCTTATTGGCCCAATGGACTATCCTGGTAAACCAACTGCTAATAAATAAATAATAAATAATAAATGAGGGCTGGGTATAGTGGGACTATAACTTCATTTGATCTGGAAGTAATGCCCTTACCTATAAGCTGTACCATATAAAAGGACTTCCGCGCCACACATGGGGGTCAAAGTTCAGGTTACTCTCAATCTGTGTGCCTAGATCTCTCCCCACTGGATCCACTCTATGGATGTACGGTTATTTCTGCTTAATATCTGAGTGGTTCGGCTACCTACAATCAACTGTATTAGAAGATGAAGTCAAGTACAAACTTGCAGTTTTAAAGAAATTACTGTATTTTATTTTTCTGCTTATTTAATTGTTTCACTGAATATTGTGGTCTGTCTTCCCTCCCTGTTCTTGTTTTGGTGTTAATCTTGGTGGCTTTGGAATTTCTCGCCCCTCCTGTAAATCTGCGTTTGAACACTCCTCCTGGGTCCATCTCATTTGCTCACTTAACCGAGTACAGTGAGGTCATATTTTGATTTCAGACACTCCTACCAGTCGCATCTGTTCAGCTCTATCCCAGTCTAGTGCCATTAGCTCATTCTACTAAATACAGAGAGAACATTTGAGAATACTAACCCACTTAGGTCCTTAACCTTGAATTATCTTATGTTTCTCCTGTCTCCCTTTCCACTTTACAACAAAAAAAAAAAAAAACCTTTGCTGGAATCTCCTTGTGTTCTGACTTGATGTGCTTCTCAGCTGATATGTATATTTTTGGCACTTAACTGTTCAGATTTGAATAAAACAAAAATTGAATTCAGCTCAGAATACAGTTTGAGTAAATTGCATTTATTTAAACTTTATTTGCTTTAATATTGCTACACACTCAAGTGTGCTAGCTTGCACTACACTTGAATTGTTTTTAGTGCTGTTCTAGTGTAAAAAAAAGTTCTAAGCTTGTTTCCTGCCTTTCCTGTAACTTAGTCTAGTCCAGATACAGATTTGCTGTATCCAGGACTGTCTGTAAGCTTCTGAGGCCCCCAAGCCTTTCTGTGTTGGAGGGAAGCCTTCTAGCTCATCAGTGGGAGTGGTAAGCACTAGGTAGCCTATCTACCACAGGAGTGGTTTCTGGCCCCAAAATTGTAGTTTATTGGCAGTTTGGGCAGTTTTTCCATCTCTTTCAACTTCCTGGTACAAAAGCCTGCATTTGTGCTTTTCCCACCTTTCCTGTAACTAGTCTAGTCTAGTCCAGATACAGATTTGTTGTATGATGTATCCAGGACTGTTTGTAGGCTTCTGAACCCACCACGCCTGTCTATGTTGAAGGGAAGCCTTCTAGGTTGTCAGTGAGAGTGGTAAGCACTAGATAGGCTATCTACCACAAGGGGAGTGGTTTCTGGCCCAGAAATTGTAGTTTATTGTCTGTTTGGGCAGTTTTTCTATCTCTTTCAACTTTCTGGTTTAAAAGCCTGTGTTTGTGCTTGTTTCCCACCTTTTCTGTAACTAGTCTAGTCCAGATACAGATTTGCTCTATCCAGAACTGTTTGTAGCTTCTGAGTGGTGCCAAAGTCTGCTCTTTAATTTTTCCCTTAGACCTGCTAGTTCTCTCATCTCCTGCACTTTTACTAGCTTATCAGTTTAGCACTTTACCAGACTTCTTGTAGCAATTACTGTAGGACACAAAAGTGCTACCAGCACTAAACGTTCTACAAGGAAACAGCTCCAGTACTTATAATTAATACCCACCCATCCAGGCATGTCTAAAGGTCAGTTCACTAACTGCCTCATGCACACCGGCAACCCTCACCTCATACCTCCCAACATTCAGACTTGTGAGAGATGCACTTATATATCCAAATTGGAAGCCACGCACTCTCCAGCCAAGATTGGAATAGCTGGTCAAGAGGAGAAAATCATCACTTGCACCACACCACATGAAACACATAGCCCTCCAGAACACATACCAGCACTGCCTTCACATAAAAACACAAACCACACATCCACCTTTGAGAAGGCTCTCAATAAAAATCTACCCAAACAGCAGATACCACCAAGGCAGAAATGCACTCGACCACCACAACACAACACTAATAATGAGACACATAACTTTCCTAAACAGTGTGCCACTCAACCAAAGCCTCTAAGGCAGAAAAGCATGTCCAAGACACGAGTCATAGGTCACTCAATAGTGAGGCACAGTGATGTCCCACTCACTAGGTTGAATAAGGAGAAAGTAACAGTCAGCTGCCTGTCAGGTGCCAGGATCCACCACATAATGCAGTACTCAGGTCCCTCAACAACAGGTACAAATATGACTCTGTCACTGTACATGTAGGTGTGAATAACCTAAGACGTACCTTCCTGGACTACATGAAGAGAGACATGGAGAAGCTCTATGATTATGTAGCCGAGGCAGGTATGATCCTAGCCCTGAGCAGCATCCTACCATTACCCAGAATGATACCACAGTACAAGCAGAAAATGATCACTTTCAACAATTGGCTAAGTTTCTGGTGTCATTCGAAGGGGATCCAGTATCTGTCTGTATGGGATGACATGATTAATAGAACTCGATGCTTTGCCAGAGATGGCCTGCATCTGTCACCCCTGGGCTTCCAGATACTGGCCAAGGCTCTTGCCACCCCTATAGTGCCTTTTTTAGGAATTGTTCCTAAGACCAAATTACCAGCATAACAGCTACAAACAAATGCAATCTGAGGGTCATGCTCCTCAACGCTACAAGTCTAAATCTGAAAATGCACTCGCTCAAAGCAATCCTTAAAATGGAGAACATCAACATTTGTGCTGTAAGAGAGACCTGCTTCAAGGCAGCAGAAAGCACCCCTGCACTACCAGGCTATAACTCATTCCACACCATTCCATCCCAGAATTTGGACTGAAGCTTCAAAGGCGGTGGTGTTTCCATTTTCATAAAATATGCACACACCTCCAGACTGGTAAGCCCAACATAACACATCAGAGATACCTCAGGTGCAGCTAACATTGTGTAAGACAGCAATTTAGGTCATAGCCTGCTATAGGCCCCAACAATGTCCCAAGACTCACACTCCATTTTCCTAAACACACTGGAGAATATTAGGGTTCAACCTAACACTAACACCTAACAGAGGTGGCTAACTTCATAGCATCCATGCAAATGGAGAATAGTTGCATGACCGCCAAATCATACACCAATGCACTGTACAAACACGTACACAAATGCATGGATCTCACCATACTCAACAGAACCAAGACGTTCTCCTCCAAAAAAAGAAAGCCAATCTAGTGGTCCCCTGCCATTAACAAACTGTACAACCGAAGGAGGAAATTGATGCAGAATAAGGTGAATTCCCAAGACTGGTAAAACTCAGCCTTAACAAAAAGTTGAGAACCCTCGTCAAATCCTCTAAAGCTAGCTATGAAAACATAATAGCAGCAGATAGTAAAGACAACCACAAGGCCTTCTATAGTTATGCAAAGAATCTCCATAGCAATATCCAGATTTGCTCTGAGCTACTGCACAATGGTAATTCCTATACTGAGCAAACAGATATTGCCAATAGACTGGCCGACAGATTCAGTGCCATCTTTACCCCCTCCCCCCAAAGGGGCAATCACAATACCAGTAGATTTCCAGGCATGCAGTATTAATGCTGCACAAGTTAAAACAGCACTGTCCAAGGCCAAGAATACAGCTTCCAAAGGACCTGACAATATCCCTGGCAGAGTTCTACATGAACTACAGAGTGAACTGGCACCTCGCCTATATGCCCTGTTCAATCACAGCCTCATCTCAAGCTTTGTCCCTACTGAAGGGCACACTGCTACAGTCATCCCTCTCCACAAAGGAGGAGGGACTACAGACCCTGGAACTATTGCCCCATTAGCCTGATGAGTCTGATATGCAAAGCTATGGAATGCATCATCATGGACCTAATAAACAAGGATATAGGGAGTCTCCAAACTCTGGCTCACACACAGTTTGGTTTTGTGAAGGGTAGATCATGCCTGCTCAACTTGGTCAACTTCTCCGAGTCAGTCACTAGAGCTGTGGATAAAGACAAGGTGGTTTACACAGCCTACCTTGATCTGGCCAAGGTGTTTGATACCATTCCCCATTCAGGAATCAAAGAAAAACTCACTAAGCTAGGTATCAACCCCTATATCAATAGGTGGGTTGCAAACTGACTCATAGACAGAGCCCATAGTGTGAAAGTAGCGGACTCCAAGTTAGACTGCCGACCAGTCACGAGTGGAGTCCTGCAGGGTTTGGTCCTGGGTCCTCTCCTGTTTGGTATCTACTTCTCTGAAGTCCAGGCCAACACAAAGGGTCTCTGGCTGACAAAGTTCACAGACGATTGCAAGTTGGGAGCTATTATTAACTCCCCAAGTGATGATGACATCCTACAGAAAGGCCTCACTGAGACCAAAGACTGGTGTCAGAACCATGGCCTTAAGCTCAATGCCAAAAAATGTGTCGTCGTCCCCTTTGGGAAAAACCTGGTTCCCATGAATTACCACATCGATGGTAGTCCACTGAACACAGAAGGTGTTATAAGAGATCTGGGAACACAGGTTAACAGCAGCCTCTCTTTTGACCACCCACATTGCCACTCTGGTCAGAAAGTCCTTCTATGTGGCACATCTCATTACTAAGGGTTTTGCATCCAGGAAGAAAGCGGTCAGTGTCTCCCTCCACTCTTCCCTCATTAGGCCAATCCGAGTACAATGCCCCATTTTGCATGTGACTGACTAGACACATGAAACAACTGTAGAGGCCGCAAAAGTACCTCACAAAGAAGATCTTTGGTCTTAAACACTTGTCCTATATGGACAGACGCAAAAAAACTCCAACTATTCTCCGCCTCATATCGCCTACTTAGAGGTGATCTCTGCTTGACATACAAAGCCATGTCTGATCCAGCTTTGTTAGAAATGCTAAAGAAATCCCAATCCCTCTGCACTACACGCTCCAGTGATCTCAACCTCATTACCACGACCAACAGAACGTGCTGGAGGAACTGGTGCATAACCCAGACACTGCCCTTGCTATAGAATAGACTTCCCATGCATGTCAAACAAAGCACCTCAATGGCCCTCTTCAAGAGAAACCTTAATGAGTGGAATGGAAATAGAAAATTCACCCCGAGGATCATTCCAGTGGCTGTACTCAGCACAGGCACTGAGAACTAAGGTCGGTGACACGATGTCAGGGTAATCCTATGGGCTAGGTTTGTAAAGACTTCAGGGCCATTAGCCTAGTACACACCTATGAACCTATGTTATAATTGGATCTATATTATATATTTGACGCTTCAAAACTTCGAACCTCATATGTTCGTCAACATATGAGCAAGGTTTGAAACTAAAAAATCTAATAAAAAAATAAATAAATAAATAAATAAATAAATAAAAAGAGACTTACCTCAATGCTCTGAGTGGGGGGTGGGCAAGCCCCCCCTGCACCCCCCACATCCTAGCTACTTAAATATACCAACTCCGAGATCGCACTTCAGTGCAGAAAAGGGAAATTTTCCCATTCTGTGTTGTACGAAGAAATACTGCCAGGAACCACCACGATAAACAAAGATCCAATTTTATTTTAAAACGGCACGCATACATATGCGCTTCATCAGGTTATAGCTTACACATAAAAGACGCCCATTTATATAGTAAAACCAGCCATCAATTTAACAAAACAATTATCAATTTGTCAATTAATTAAAACATAATTGCTGAGATGGGAACGCCCATCATTTGTATTACTTCTATCAGCAAGTCTAATGCAAAAGTTACAGATGCACTGAAAACGTTTAACATAACTTAAAACAATTATATATATACAGTAAAAATACATCATAACATATAAAAACAATGATATTTAGCTAAGCAACAATCTCTTAGCATCCAATGGAGCGCATCAAATCCACATTACGCAGAAATGCATGGATTAAATAATATGTGTTATACTGTTTTAAATAAACTAAGCTAAACTTATTGTCGTGGATGAACCAAAGCAGTTATTGATCATCCCATTTCTTAATTGCGTAACCATTCTGTGTTGTACAGAGCAGCTGCTTTTCACCTTCAAACTTTTTAAAGTTCGATTATATGGTGTCAACCATATGACATTCGAACTTTAAAAAGTTTGAGTAATTAATAGGGACCCTTATAATTTGCAGGGATATTCCACTTCCCAGAGGGTAGAATTTTGCTTTTTTTTTTTTTGCAGTTAGTTTTAGACCATGATCATGACTCTTGCACCAATTTTTTTGACTGAGTCAGGCCTTGATGAAGGATACCTACATCACTAGGAGATTCAGTGATTGCCCCCAACTTGCAGCCATCAGCAGACTTGGTCAAAGGTCATCTACATTCTGAAGTAAAGGTTAACAGGAGAGGTCCCAGAACTAAACCTTGTGGTACCATCACTAGTAACTGAACGTTTGCTGGCTCTGGATTCCCCCACTCTAGCATGTGTCCTATCAATGAGCTATCTGAGTATCCATCTGGTGATGTAGGGATTTTTGCCCAATTTTTGTGAGTTTATCAACATCAAAGTAGGGAATTTTGTCAAATGCCTTAGCAATGTCAAGCTAGGCAATATGCAGTGTTTTACCTTCACCCATGATCTTGGTGACTTTCTCAAAGGAGTCTACCAGACTGAGCAGGCGGAACTTGCCCTTGACAAAGCCGAACCGGGTTGGGTCCAATGTTTGGAGATTTCTTAAACCATTGTTTATCAGGTCCATGATTATTCTTTGCATGGCCTTGCATATCAGACTAAGTCTGTAATTTTCTGGGTCTGTTGATGCCCCCCCCTTTATGCAGAGGAATAACCGTTGCTGTCCTAAACTGGTATAAAGCCTGTCTGGATGCTGTGGTTAAATGGAGATGCTAGTCATGTTTCAAGCTATTTAGGAGGCATCCTGGGATATTTTCAAGATCCATAGAGGCCATGTTTTTAGCTTTGGATAGAAAAAAAAGTGATGACCTGTTCTTTTATGTTAACTGATATAGGAATGGTGGAGGGTTATTTCCTATGGGGTAAATGGAGGTGAAGGAGTGAAATATGAGCTGAATTTATCAGCCGGCAGATTGGCTATATCTTCTGACTGAGTATATGCGGTGCGGTCATCTACAACTAATTGTGTACATTTTTTGTGTGTTGCCCTTAAGACTGAGGACACAACTGAAAAATACCTTATGGTCATCCTTTGCTTAAGAGGCTATTTTTGCCTTTAAGTTGGCTTTTGAAGACTTGACTCGTCCCCTAAGATACCTGCCTAGACTAATGGGAGAATTTTTGTATTATTGTGTATGCCCGCGCCTACTTATGGACAAGAATTTCTTTCTTTTGCTGTA
Source organism: Protopterus annectens (assembly GCF_019279795.1). Classification (NCBI taxonomy): domain Eukaryota; kingdom Metazoa; phylum Chordata; order Ceratodontiformes; family Protopteridae; genus Protopterus; species Protopterus annectens. Next base: position 7,362,369 of record NC_056726.1, read on the forward strand.
CAACCTATTGATACCAGAGCTCCACCAGAGTGGTTTGCTTTTGTAGTTTGACCTAGGTTTATTTAAGCCTGGTACTGCTGTTTCTATGCAGCTGTTTATATGGTTGTACAGTGCTTTTGTGTACAACTCTGCATACGTCTCTGTACCTTCAGGGTTTGAGGAAGCTAGGAAATTAGTTATGCCATTGCTTAATAGGAGGTAGTTAGCTTTGGAAAAGTTTCTGAAAGTTCTGGGGTTAAATGGGGGTTCTAGCTTTATATTTAAAGGAAACGGCTTTGTGAACCGATATAATCAGTGAGGACATCACACTTGGGAGTGCAACACTACCCCATGTCTGTCAGTACTAGATCTAGGACATTTTTACCTCTAGTGGAAGTACAGGTTAGCTGTTCCACTGCATTTGCAATAAAGTGTAGAAATCTTTGAGCCTGTATGTTAGTGGTAATTTAAGCTTCCCAGTTAATGGAGTAGTTGAAATCACCCCTGAGTATGGTGTTTAGCTGAATGGTAAGAAATTCTTGGACATTCAGGTATGAGGTACAGTTTTCCTGGGACATGGTTGGGGATATGGTAAGAGATTTTACTTATGTTTAGTTGGACATGGAGTAGCAAGTGTGTGATATTGTTTGACCAGTATTGAGGTCTGTTTATCTTTTAGCACACTGATACATCTCCACCTTTTGTCCTTTTAATGTATAGTGTGTGGTATACATGTATGGAAAGTATTATAGCCTTGCACTGCTGAGGTGCATTCCATGGCTTTGAACCATGTTTCAGTAACTGCACAGATGTCAGCATTCTCCAGAGTGAGGAGTGCTTCCAGGAACTGTAGTTTTTGTTGAGAACAGTAATACTTTTTACTTATCATCAGTAGATTTTGCTGTGTTGGAAGGTGCAGCTGTTTGATAATGAAAAAATAAAAAAAGGCACTATTGGGGGATAATGATCTGGCCAATATCCAAAAGCCTAGTGGTGAAAGGTGCAGACCATTCCTAGCAAAGCAGCATGGTCGGTCAATCATGTTCTCCAAATATTGGACCATCTTGGGGTGACACCAGTAGCTAAGCCAATTATTAAAGTCAATCATTTGTGTTGGTATTGTAGCATCATCTTTACAGAAGGTAGAATGCTGCTCATAGCTATGCCGATTCCCACTTTCAAAACATATTCTGAGAGCTCAATTATGTCTCTCTTCATATAGCCAAGGGAGGTACATCTCAGGTCATCAACACCCATATGCAGTATGACGGAATCATACAGTTACCTGTGGTTTAGTGACCTGAGTGCTTACATATCTGGTGAATCCTTGCTCAGACAGACAACTAATTGTGACCTTCTCCTTATTCAGCCTGGGGAGACAGACATCAGTGTGTCTCAGAACGAAGTCTCCTAAGACCAATATATTGAATTGTGTAATGTTACACCTTATGGGCTGCACTATGTGGAGCTGTGTTGGGACTTGCTTGTGTGCAAGTGGCGTTGCTGAGTACAGCATCTGGGAGGCTTTTGAGGTTTGGATAAGTCACATGTGAGCACCTCCACAAATGTGGATTTGTGTGTCTGGTCCTTAGGGTGAGTGTCATATGCGTGACACTGACACACCGTTTGGCATTTCTTGTGTGTGTGGCTCCAGTGACCTTATGTACCTACATCTCTCTCATCCTGTATTTGTCTGTTCCAAAATTAAGCAGTTGTCAGTGAACACGAGGCAATTGCAACATTGCGTCCATGTCCACCATGCTAACTGCAGAGATAGCAGGAAAGTGTCTATCCATGGTTGTCAGTCCTTAATATGTGTTTCACAAGGAACTAGAATAAAGTCTGTTTGCAACCGAAGGAAGTTTGACTGCTTTAGGTAGTGTAATCTACAGTTAACTGCTGCAGTAATGCAACTCAACATGCAAACCAGTTGCTTCTTAAGCAGTTAGAAACTGTGTAAATTTCAGACAGGGCACTTATAGGTTTGAGTGCTATAATAATGTAATCTAAAGCTAACTAAATGTGGTGAGTCTGCTCAAAACGCAAACCAGTTGCTCCTTGATTAGCACAGGGCTGTAGAAGATTGCGGAGATCGTTCTTATATGGAAAATACACCTTATAGGTGCTTGCAACTATAGAGAACATGTCTTAATGCTGCTGCATGAACTGCAGCATTGTGCAAATGTGAGGCTTATATACAAACTGAAAAAAACAACTTTTAAACTAGGTTTGTCTACAGGCTTATCAAATAAGCATACACTAAGCTTTCCACCAGCAATTCCCAGCTCAGAATGGTGAAATCAGCCCTTTCCTGCCACAAACGTGCAGACTTTTAACCCTCTTAATGTAAAACTGACTAGTGTGGAGTCAAGTGTTATAGAACCACATAACAAATGCCCAAAAGCACTGGCTGCAACAGATTCATTATATTTAGAGCACTTACAATTGCGTTCTGCAGCAGTGGGAAGGTGCAACTTGAACTCTAAACAAGTGCAGGAAAAATAATAAAGAGCAAATGAATCTTCAGTAATGCA